>NC_084628.1:1906552-1960583 GCF_033978795.1 Nerophis ophidion | reverse complement strand
TATGTTGGTAGCAATAACAATCTTTTTAACAATCAGTCCAAGAGACACACTTACCTTGTCTCGGCTATGTTGGTAGCAATAACAATCTTTTTAACAATCAGTCCAAGAGACACACTTACCTTGTCTCGGCTATGTTGGTAGCAATAACAATCTTTTTAACAATCAGTCCAAGGGACACACTTACCTTGTCTCGGCTATGTTGGTAGCAATAACAATCTTTTTAACAATCAGTCCAAGGGACACACTTACCTTGTCTCGGCTATGTTGGTAGCAATAACAATCTTTTTAACAATCAGTCCAAGGAGACACACTTACCTTGTCTCGGCTATGTTGGTAGCAATAACAATCTTTTTAACAATCAGTCCAAGAGACACACTTACCTTGTCTCGGCTATGTTGGTAGCAATAACAATCTTTTTAACAATCAGTCCAAGAGGACACACTTACCTTGTCTCGGCTATGTTGGGTAGCAATAACAATCTTTTTAACAATCAGTCCAAGAGACACACTTACCTTGTCTCGGCTATGTTGGTAGCAATAACAATCTTTTTAACAATCAGTCCCAAGAGGACACACTTACCTTGTCTCGGCTATGTTGGTAGCAATAACAATCTTTTTAACAATCAGTCCAAGAGACACACTTACCTTGTCTCGGCTATGTTGGTAGCAATAACAATCTTTTTAACAATCAGTCCAAGAGGACACACTTACCTTGTCTCGGCTATGTTTGTAGCAATAACAATCTTTTTAACAATCAGTCCAAGAGACACACTTACCTTGTCTCGGCTATGTTGGTAGCAATAACAATCTTTTTAACAATCAGTCCAAGAGACACACTTACCTTGTCTCGGCTATGTTGGTAGCAATAACAATCTTTTTAACAATCAGTCCAAGAGGACACACTTACCTTGTCTCGGCTATGTTGGTAGCAATAACAATCTTTTTAACAATCAGTCCAAGAGGACACACTTACCTTGTCTCGGCTATGTTGGTAGCAATAACAATCTTTTTAACAATCAGTCCAAGAGACACACTTACCTTGTCTCGGCTATGTTGGTAGCAATAACAATCTTTTTAACAATCAGTCCAAGAGACACACTTACCTTGTCTCGGCTATGTTGGTAGCAATAACAATCTTTTTAACAATCAGTCCAAGGGACACACTTACCTTGTCTCGGCTATGTTGGTAGCAATAACAATCTTTTTAACAATCAGTCCAAGAGACACACTTACCTTGTCTCGGCTATGTTGGTAGCAATAACAATCTTTTTAACAATCAGTCCAAGGAGACACACTTACCTTGTCTCGGCTATGTTGGTAGCAATAACAATCTTTTTAACAATCAGTCCAAGAGACACACTTACCTTGTCTCGGCTATGTTGGTAGCAATAACAATCTTTTTAACAATCAGTCCAAGGACACACTTACCTTGTCTCGGCTATGTTGGTAGCAATAACAATCTTTTTAACAATCAGTCCAAGGAGACACACTTACCTTGTCTCGGCTATGTTGGTAGCAATAACAATCTTTTTAACAATCAGTCCAAGAGACACACTTACCTTGTCTCGGCTATGTTTGGTAGCAATAACAATCTTTTTAACAATCAGTCCAAGAGACACACTTACTTGTCTCGGCTATGTTGGTAGCAATAACAATCTTTTTAACAATCAGTCCAAGAGACACACTTACCTTG
Source organism: Nerophis ophidion (assembly GCF_033978795.1). NCBI lineage: Eukaryota > Metazoa > Chordata > Actinopteri > Syngnathiformes > Syngnathidae > Nerophis > Nerophis ophidion. The sequence goes on along the minus strand of NC_084628.1, from coordinate 1,958,891 downwards.
TCTCGGCTATGTTGGTAGCAATAACAATCTTTTAACAATCAGTCCAAGAGACACACTTACCTTGTCTCGGCTATGTTGGTAGCAATAACAATCTTTTTAACAATCAGTCCAAGAGACACACTTACCTTGTCTCGGCTATGTTGGTAGCAATAACAATCTTTTTAACAATCAGTCCAAGAGACACACTTACCTTGTCTCGGCTATGTTGGTAGCAATAACAATCTTTTTAACAATCAGTCCAAGAGACACACTTACCTTGTCTCGGCTATGTTGGTAGCAATAACAATCTTTTTAACAATCAGTCCAAGGAGACACACTTACCTTGTCTCGGCTATGTTGGTAGCAATAACAATCTTTTTAACAATCAGTCCAAGAGACACACTTACCTTGTCTCGGCTATGTTGGTAGCAATAACAATCTTTTTAACAATCAGTCCAAGGGACACACTTACCTTGTCTCGGCTATGTTGGTAGCAATAACAATCTTTTTAACAATCAGTCCAAGAGACACACTTACCTTGTCTCGGCTATGTTGGTAGCAATAACAATCTTTTTAACAATCAGTCAAGGAGACACACTTACCTTGTCTCGGCTATGTTGGTAGCAATAACAATCTTTTTAACAATCAGTCCAAGAGACACACTTACCTTGTCTCGGCTATGTTGGTAGCAATAACAATCTTTTTAACAATCAGTCCAAGAGACACACTTACCTTGTCTCGGCTATGTTGGTAGCAATAACAATCTTTTTAACAATCAGTCCAAGAGACACACTTACCTTGTCTCGGCTATGTTGGTAGCAATAACAATCTTTTTAACAATCAGTCCAAGAGACACACTTACCTTGTCTCGGCTATGTTGGTAGCAATAACAATCTTTTTAACAATCAGTCCAAGAGACACACTTACCTTGTCTCGGCTATGTTGGTAGCAATAACAATCTTTTTAACAATCAGTCCAAGAGGACCACACTTACCTTGTCTCGGCTATGTTGGTAGCAATAACAATCTTTTTAACAATCAGTCCAAGAGACACACTTACCTTGTCTCGGCTATGTTGGTAGCAATAACAATCTTTTTAACAATCAGTCCAAGAGACACACTTACCTTGTCTCGGCTATGTTGGTAGCAATAACAATCTTTTTAACAATCAGTCCAAGGGACACACTTACCTTGTCTCGGCTATGTTGGTAGCAATAACAATCTTTTTAACAATCAGTCCAAGAGACACACTTACCTTGTCTCGGCTATGTTGGTAGCAATAACAATCTTTTTAACAATCAGTCCAAGAGACACACTTACCTTGTCTCGGCTATGTTGGTAGCAATAACAATCTTTTTAACAATCAGTCCAAGAGACACACTTACCTTGTCTCGGCTATGTTGGTAGCAATAACAATCTTTTTAACAATCAGTCCAAGAGACACACTTACCTTGTCTCGGCTATGTTGGTAGCAATAACAATCTTTTTAACAATCAGTCCAAGAGACACACTTACCTTGTCTCGGCTATGTTGGTAGCAATAACAATCTTTTTAACAATCAGTCCAAGAGACACACTTACCTTGTCTCGGCTATGTTGGTAGCAATAACAATCTTTTTAACAATCAGTCCAAGAGACACACTTACCTTGTCTCGGCTATGTTGGTAGCAATAACAATCTTTTTAACAATCAGTCCAAGAGGACACACTTACCTTGTCTCGGCTATGTTGGTAGCAATAACAATCTTTTTAACAATCAGTCCAAGAGACACACTTACCTTGTCTCGGCTATGTTGGTAGCAATAACAATCTTTTTAACAATCAGTCCAAGAGACACACTTACCTTGTCTCGGCTATGTTGGTAGCAATAACAATCTTTTTAACAATCAGTCCAAGAGACACACTTACCTTGTCTCGGCTATGTTGGTAGCAATAACAATCTTTTTAACAATCAGTCCAAGAGACACACTTACCTTGTCTCGGCTATGTTGGTAGCAATAACAATCTTTTTAACAATCAGTCCAAGAGACACACTTACCTTGTCTCGGCTATGTTGGTAGCAATAACAATCTTTTTAACAATCAGTCCAAGAGACACACTTACCTTGTCTCGGCTATGTTGGTAGCAATAACAATCTTTTTAACAATCAGTCCAAGGAGACACACTTACCTTGTCTCGGCTATGTTGGTAGCAATAACAATCTTTTTAACAATCAGTCCAAGAGACACACTTACCTTGTCTCGGCTATGTTGGTAGCAATAACAATCTTTTTAACAATCAGTCCAAGAGACACACTTACCTTGTCTCGGCTATGTTGGTAGCAATAACAATCTTTTTAACAATCAGTCCAAGAGACACACTTACCTTGTCTCGGCTATGTTGGTAGCAATAACAATCTTTTAACAATCAGTCCAAGGGACACACTTACCTTGTCTCGGCTATGTTGGTAGCAATAACAATCTTTTTAACAATCAGTCCAAGAGACACACTTACCTTGTCTCGGCTATGTTGGTAGCAATAACAATCTTTTTAACAATCAGTCCAAGAGACACACTTACCTTGTCTCGGCTATGTTGGTAGCAATAACAATCTTTTTAACAATCAGTCCAAGAGACACACTTACCTTGTCTCGGCTATGTTGGTAGCAATAACAATCTTTTAACAATCAGTCCAAGAGACACACTTACCTTGTCTCGGCTATGTTGGTAGCAATAACAATCTTTTTAACAATCAGTCCAAGGGACACACTTACCTTGTCTCGGCTATGTTGGTAGCAATAACAATCTTTTTAACAATCAGTCCAAGGAGACACACTTACCTTGTCTCGGCTATGTTGGTAGCAATAACAATCTTTTTAACAATCAGTCCAAGAGACACACTTACCTTGTCTCGGCTATGTTGGTAGCAATAACAATCTTTTTAACAATCAGTCCAAGAGACACACTTACCTTGTCTCGGCTATGTTGGTAGCAATAACAATCTTTTTAACAATCAGTCCAAGAGACACACTTACCTTGTCTCGGCTATGTTGGTAGCAATAACAATCTTTTTAACAATCAGTCCAAGGGACACACTTACCTTGTCTCGGCTATGTGGTAGCAATAACAATCTTTTTAACAATCAGTCCAAGAGACACACTTACCTTGTCTCGGCTATGTTGGTAGCAATAACAATCTTTTTAACAATCAGTCCAAGAGGACACACTTACCTTGTCTCGGCTATGTTGGTAGCAATAACAATCTTTTTAACAATCAGTCCAAGAGACACACTTACCTTGTCTCGGCTATGTTGGTAGCAATAACAATCTTTTTAACAATCAGTCCAAGAGGACACACTTACCTTGTCTCGGCTATGTTGGTAGCAATAACAATCTTTTTAACAATCAGTCCAAGAGACACACTTACCTTGTCTCGGCTATGTTGGTAGCAATAACAATCTTTTTAACAATCAGTCAAGAGGACACACTTACCTTGTCTCGGCTATGTTGGTAGCAATAACAATCTTTTAACAATCAGTCCAAGAGACACACTTACCTTGTCTCGGCTATGTTGGTAGCAATAACAATCTTTTTAAACAATCAGTCCAAGAGACACACTTACCTTGTCTCGGCTATGTTGGTAGCAATAACAATCTTTTTAACAATCAGTCCAAGAGACACACTTACCTTGTCTCGGCTATGTTGGTAGCAATAACAATCTTTTTAACAATCAGTCCAAGGGACACACTTACCTTGTCTCGGCTATGTTGGTAGCAATAACAATCTTTTTAACAATCAGTCCAAGAGACACACTTACCTTGTCTCGGCTATGTTGGTAGCAATAACAATCTTTTAAACAATCAGTCCAAGAGACACACTTACCTTGTCTCGGCTATGTTGGTAGCAATAACAATCTTTTTAACAATCAGTCCAAGGGACACACTTACCTTGTCTCGGCTATGTTGGTAGCAATAACAATCTTTTTAACAATCAGTCCAAGAGACACACTTACCTTGTCTCGGCTATGTTGGTAGCAATAACAATCTTTTTAACAATCAGTCCAAGAGGACACACTTACCTTGTCTCGGCTATGTTGGTAGCAATAACAATCTTTTTAACAATCAGTCCAAGAGACACACTTACCTTGTCTCGGCTATGTTGGTAGCAATAACAATCTTTTTAACAATCAGTCCAAGGGACACACTTACCTTGTCTCGGCTATGTTGGTAGCAATAACAATCTTTTTAACAATCAGTCCAAGAGACACACTTACCTTGTCTCGGCTATGTTGGTAGCAATAACAATCTTTTTAACAATCAGTCCAAGAGACACACTTACCTTGTCTCGGCTATGTTGGTAGCAATAACAATCTTTTTAACAATCAGTCCAAGAGACACACTTACCTTGTCTCGGCTATGTTGGTAGCAATAACAATCTTTTAACAATCAGTCCAAGAGGACACACTTACCTTGTCTCGGCTATGTTGGTAGCAATAACAATCTTTTTAACAATCAGTCCAAGAGACACACTTACCTTGTCTCGGCTATGTTGGTAGCAATAACAATCTTTTTAACAATCAGTCCAAGAGACACACTTACCTTGTCTCGGCTATGTTGGTAGCAATAACAATCTTTTTAACAATCAGTCCAAGGGACACACTTACCTTGTCTCGGCTATGTTGGTAGCAATAACAATCTTTTTAACAATCAGTCCAAGAGACACACTTACCTTGTCTCGGCTATGTTGGTAGCAATAACAATCTTTTTAACAATCAGTCCAAGGAGACACACTTACCTTGTCTCGGCTATGTTGGTAGCAATAACAATCTTTTTAACAATCAGTCCAAGAGACACACTTACCTTGTCTCGGCTATGTTGGTAGCAATAACAATCTTTTTAACAATCAGTCCAAGAGACACACTTACCTTGTCTCGGCTATGTTGGTAGCAATAACAATCTTTTTAACAATCAGTCCAAGAGACACACTTACCTTGTCTCGGCTATGTTGGTAGCAATAACAATCTTTTTAACAATCAGTCCAAGAGACACACTTACCTTGTCTCGGCTATGTTGGTAGCAATAACAATCTTTTTAACAATCAGTCCAAGAGACACACTTACCTTGTCTCGGCTATGTTGGTAGCAATAACAATCTTTTTAACAATCAGTCCAAGAGACACACTTACCTTGTCTCGGCTATGTTGGTAGCAATAACAATCTTTTTAACAATCAGTCCAAGGACACACTTACCTTGTCTCGGCTATGTTGGTAGCAATAACAATCTTTTTAACAATCAGTCCAAGAGACACACTTACCTTGTCTCGGCTATGTTGGTAGCAATAACAATCTTTTTAACAATCAGTCCAAGGTACACACTTACCTTGTCTCGGCTATGTTGGTAGCAATAACAATCTTTTTAACAATCAGTCCAAGAGACACACTTACCTTGTCTCGGCTATGTTGGTAGCAATAACAATCTTTTTAACAATCAGTCCAAGGGACACACTTACCTTGTCTCGGCTATGTTGGTAGCAATAACAATCTTTTTAACAATCAGTCCAAGAGACACACTTACCTTGTCTCGGCTATGTTGGTAGCAATAACAATCTTTTTAACAATCAGTCCAAGAGACACACTTACCTTGTCTCGGCTATGTTGGTAGCAATAACAATCTTTTTAACAATCAGTCCAAGAGACACACTTACCTTGTCTCGGCTATGTTGGTAGCAATAACAATCTTTTTAACAATCAGTCCAAGAGACACACTTACCTTGTCTCGGCTATGTTGGTAGCAATAACAATCTTTTTAACAATCAGTCCAAGAGGACACACTTACCTTGTCTCGGCTATGTTGGTAGCAATAACAATCTTTTTAACAATCAGTCCAAGGGACACACTTACCTTGTCTCGGCTATGTTGGTAGCAATAACAATCTTTTTAACAATCAGTCCAAGAGGACACACTTACCTTGTCTCGGCTATGTTGGTAGCAATAACAATCTTTTAACAATCAGTCCAAGAGACACACTTACCTTGTCTCGGCTATGTTGGTAGCAATAACAATCTTTTTAACAATCAGTCCAAGAGACACACTTACCTTGTCTCGGCTATGTTGGTAGCAATAACAATCTTTTTAACAATCAGTCCAAGGGACACACTTACCTTGTCTCGGCTATGTTGGTAGCAATAACAATCTTTTTAACAATCAGTCCAAGAGACACACTTACCTTGTCTCGGCTATGTTGGTAGCAATAACAATCTTTTTAACAATCAGTCCAAGAGACACACTTACCTTGTCTCGGCTATGTTGGTAGCAATAACAATCTTTTTAACAATCAGTCCAAGGGACACACTTACCTTGTCTCGGCTATGTTGGTAGCAATAACAATCTTTTAACAATCAGTCCAAGAGACACACTTACCTTGTCTCGGCTATGTTGGTAGCAATAACAATCTTTTTAACAATCAGTCCAAGGGACACACTTACCTTGTCTCGGCTATGTTGGTAGCAATAACAATCTTTTAACAATCAGTCCAAGAGACACACTTACCTTGTCTCGGCTATGTTGGTAGCAATAACAATCTTTTTAACAATCAGTCCAAGAGACACACTTACCTTGTCTCGGCTATGTTGGTAGCAATAACAATCTTTTTAACAATCAGTCCAAGAGACACACTTACCTTGTCTCGGCTATGTTGGTAGCAATAACAATCTTTTTAACAATCAGTCCAAGAGACACACTTACCTTGTCTCGGCTATGTTGGTAGCAATAACAATCTTTTTAACAATCAGTCCAAGAGACACACTTACCTTGTCTCGGCTATGTTGGTAGCAATAACAATCTTTTTAACAATCAGTCCAAGGGACACACTTACCTTGTCTCGGCTATGTTGGTAGCAATAACAATCTTTTTAACAATCAGTCCAAGAGACACACTTACCTTGTCTCGGCTATGTTGGTAGCAATAACAATCTTTTTAACAATCAGTCCAAGGGACACACTTACCTTGTCTCGGCTATGTTGGTAGCAATAACAATCTTTTTAACAATCAGTCCAAGGGACACACTTACCTTGTCTCGGCTATGTTGGTAGCAATAACAATCTTTTTAACAATCAGTCCAAGGGACACACTTACCTTGTCTCGGCTATGTTGGTAGCAATAACAATCTTTTTAACAATCAGTCCAAGAGACACACTTACCTTGTCTCGGCTATGTTGGTAGCAATAACAATCTTTTTAACAATCAGTCCAAGGTACACACTTACCTTGTCTCGGCTATGTTGGTAGCAATAACAATCTTTTTAACAATCAGTCCAAGAGACACACTTACCTTGTCTCGGCTATGTTGGTAGCAATAACAATCTTTTTAACAATCAGTCCAAGGGACACACTTACCTTGTCTCGGCTATGTTGGTAGCAATAACAATCTTTTTAACAATCAGTCCAAGGGACACACTTACCTTGTCTCGGCTATGTTGGTAGCAATAACAATCTTTTTAACAATCAGTCCAAGGGACACACTTACCTTGTCTCGGCTATGTTGGTAGCAATAACAATCTTTTTAACAATCAGTCCAAGAGACACACTTACCTTGTCTCGGCTATGTTGGTAGCAATAACAATCTTTTTAACAATCAGTCCAAGAGACACACTTACCTTGTCTCGGCTATGTTGGTAGCAATAACAATCTTTTAACAATCAGTCCAAGGGACACACTTACCTTGTCTCGGCTATGTTGGTAGCAATAACAATCTTTTTAACAATCAGTCCAAGGGACACACTTACCTTGTCTCGGCTATGTTGGTAGCAATAACAATCTTTTTAACAATCAGTCCAAGAGACACACTTACCTTGTCTCGGCTATGTTGGTAGCAATAATAATCTTTTCAACAACCAGTCCAAGGGACACACTTACCTTGTCTCGGCTATGTTGGTAGCAATAACAATCTTTTTAACAATCAGTCCAAGGGACACACTTACCTTGTCTCGGCTATGTTGGTAGCAATAACAATCTTTTTAACAATCAGTCCAAGAGACACACTTACCTTGTCTCGGCTATGTTGGTAGCAATAACAATCTTTTTAACAATCAGTCCAAGGACACACTTACCTTGTCTCGGCTATGTTGGTAGCAATAACAATCTTTTTAACATCAGTCCAAGAGACACACTTACCTTGTCTCGGCTATGTTGGTAGCAATAACAATCTTTTTAACAATCAGTCCAAGAGACACACTTACCTTGTCTCGGCTATGTTGGTAGCAATAACAATCTTTTTAACAATCAGTCCAAGAGACACACTTACCTTGTCTCGGCTATGTTGGTAGCAATAACAATCTTTTTAACAATCAGTCCAAGAGACACACTTACCTTGTCTCGGCTATGTTGGTAGCAATAACAATCTTTTTAACAATCAGTCCAAGAGACACACTTACCTTGTCTCGGCTATGTTGGTAGCAATAACAATCTTTTCAACAACCAGTCCAAGGGACACACTTACCTTGTCTCGGCTATGTTGGTAGCAATAACAATCTTTTTAACAATCAGTCCAAGGGACACACTTACCTTGTCTCGGCTATGTTGGTAGCAATAACAATCTTTTTAACAATCAGTCCAAGAGACACACTTACCTTGTCTCGGCTATGTTGGTAGCAATAACAATCTTTTTAACAATCAGTCCAAGGGACACACTTACCTTGTCTCGGCTATGTTGGTAGCAATAACAATCTTTTTAACAATCAGTCCAAGAGACACACTTACCTTGTCTCGGCTATGTTGGTAGCAATAACAATCTTTTTAACAATCAGTCCAAGGGACACACTTACCTTGTCTCGGCTATGTTGGTAGCAATAACAATCTTTTTAACAATCAGTCCAAGAGACACACTTACCTTGTCTCGGCTATGTTGGTAGCAATAACAATCTTTTTAACAATCAGTCCAAGGGACACACTTACCTTGTCTCGGCTATGTTGGTAGCAATAACAATCTTTTTAACAATCAGTCCAAGGGACACACTTACCTTGTCTCGGCTATGTTGGTAGCAATAACAATCTTTTTAACAATCAGTCCAAGAGACACACTTACCTTGTCTCGGCTATGTTGGTAGCAATAACAATCTTTTTAACAATCAGTCCAAGAGACACACTTACCTTGTCTCGGCTATGTTGGTAGCAATAACAATCTTTTTAACAATCAGTCCAAGAGACACACTTACCTTGTCTCGGCTATGTTGGTAGCAATAACAATCTTTTTAACAATCAGTCCAAGAGACACACTTACCTTGTCTCGGCTATGTTGGTAGCAATAACAATCTTTCGCACCCCAGGAGGCGGCCTTTTGAACACCTGTCAGGAGCGGAGGACAAAGATGAGATTGGATTTGGCTCATAATTGAGAAGGAGGTTTGCCCAGACGAGCGAGGCCGTAAACACTGACCTGTGTCTGATTGACAGTGGGCATGAGCGAGTGCAGCGGGATGATAACAAAGCTCTCTAAAACACACAAAAAAGTGGCATTGGAAACAACAGAAAACAACTTTCTTCTTGTTAGAGCTGCTAAAAACACAAAAGGGAATGCATCAAGTTAGACATATGATGTACTTCATGATTGACTTGTGAATATTGAGTAAGTGACAATAAAGAGAGCGTCATTGCCCTGATGGAATGCATGGTGTCTGTCTCCATAGTAACGACACGTCTCTACTAACTAACATGTAAACAGTAACTTTGCAACAGCAAAAAGTACATTCCTGCAGCTTTACATTAAATTATGACTCTTTACAGACTGCTGATTGGTCAGAGAATGTTGATGCAGTGAAGTCTGCAAGTCCTTGGACAGTTTTGTGTATAATTTGCTTTTTCTAAACAGTGATAGAAGTGTAGATTTTTAGCTGAAATGTTTTACAAAATATACAGTATAGTATATACACCTTAGGAATTACACATTTTACACAGTGCACGTTCATTTTTCTAAGCTCAGACAAATGTTACCAAAGGAGGTGTCACTGATATCTGGGCAAGTGGAATTATTGCGTGAATCGAGAGTCAACTTTTGCATCAAAAACATTGGAAATCTTTTTTATATTGGAAGTTTTTTCATACACTCATGACACTCAGCATCAAGGGCTGGAATTGGGGGTTAAATCACCAAAAATGATTCCCAGGCGCGGCCACCACTGCTGCTCACTGCTCCCCTCACCTCCCAGGAGGTGAACAAGGGGAAGGGTCGAATTTCACCACACCTAGTGTGTGTGTGTGTGTGTGTGTGTGTGTGTGTGTGTGTGTGTGTGTGTGTGTGTGTGTGTGCGTGTGAGACAATCACTGCTACTTTAACTTGACTTTAATTTTAGAACATTTAAAATCTTTTTGTTAGGGCTATCAAAAATAAGTAGTTAAATGGGAACTGCAATTTTTGGGGAATTTTTCCTATCGTTCACAATTATTTTGCGTCCTAGATAATACAAAAAGCGATCAAAAGTCTGCTTACAAAAGAGCTTAAGTTAGCCGCTCTATTCTGCCTGTAAAGCCCTTAAAAACACATCCAAACACCTCCATTAAGGTTTTATAAAAAGGAAAGAATGATTTTTTAATTGAATGAATGTATGTATTCCATCAGACTGACATATATAGCAACACTTCATCACTCTTTGTCATTTGACAAACATGCAACTGCACCCAGTGAAAAGTATACGGGGAAAAAGCAAGAATGCTAATTCATTTCCAACCCCGAATTTACTATCGACTTATATGTTGCTTGTATAGTCCAAGTTTGAACAGCAGATTTGCTGGATACATGACCATTGCAGAACAAGCATAATATATGATAATGACAAGTCAGTATACATACACTAATTTGTTTGGCTGAAAACCTAAATACTTTCTTGCCCAAGTTCACTTCTTACTTTGGGGACAACAAATTGCAGAACATTCATTGAACAAAGATTGTGACTTCCTTGTTTCTCTGTTAAAAGACCAGATAGATAAGATGGAGTGATACCCAGAATGCTTTTCTAGATGAACACATACCAATAATTGAGGTGTCCAGCACATAAAGATGTCCAGTTAAACATAGAGTAGAAGACACAATGGTGACTAAGTTAAACATTGAGTAGAAGACACAATGGTGAGTAAGTTAACCATAGAGTAGAAGACACAATGGTGAGTAAGTTAACCATTGAGTAGAAGACACAATGGTGAGTAAGTTAACCATAGAGTAGAAGACACAATGGTGAGTAAGTTAACCATAGAGTAGAAGACACAATGGTGAGTAAGTTAACCATTGAGTAGAAGACACAATGGTGAGTAAGTTAACCATTGAGTAGAAGACACAATGGTGAGTAAGTTAACCATAGAGTAGAAGACACAATGGTGAGTAAGTTAACCATAGAGTAGAAGACACAATGGTGAGTAAGTTAACCATAGAGTAGAAGACACAATGGTGAGTAAGTTAACCATTGAGTAGAAGACACAATGGTGAGTAAGTTAACCATAGAGTAGAAGACACAATGGTGAGTAAGTTAACCATAGAGTAGAAGACACAATGGTGAGTAAGTTAACCATTGAGTAGAAGACACAATGGTGAGTAAGTTAACCATTGAGTAGAAGACACAATGGTGACTAAGTTAAACATTGAGTAGAAGACACAATGGTGAGTAAGTTAACCATAGAGTAGAAGACACAATGGTGAGTAAGTTAACCATTGAGTAGAAGACACAATGGTGAGTAAGTTAACCATAGAGTAGAAGACACAATGGTGAGTAAGTTAACCATAGAGTAGAAGACACAATGGTGAGTAAGTTAACCATTGAGTAGAAGACACAATGGTGAGTAAGTTAACCATTGAGTAGAAGACACAATGGTGAGTAAGTTAACCATTGAGTAGAAGACACAATGGTGAGTAAGTTAACCATAGAGTAGAAGACACAATGGTGAGTAAGTTAACCATAGAGTAGAAGACACAATGGTGAGTAAGTTAACCATTGAGTAGAAGACACAATGGTGAGTAAGTTAACCATTGAGTAGAAGACACAATGGTGAGTAAGTTAACCATAGAGTAGAAGACACAATGGTGAGTAAGTTAACCATAGAGTAGAAGACACAATGGTGAGTAAGTTAACCATAGAGTAGAAGACACAATGGTGAGTAAGTTAACCATTGAGTAGAAGACACAATGGTGAGTAAGTTAACCATAGAGTAGAAGACACAATGGTGAGTAAGTTAACCATAGAGTAGAAGACACAATGGTGAGTAAGTTAACCATTGAGTAGAAGACACAATGGTGAGTAAGTTAACCATTGAGTAGAAGACACAATGGTGACTAAGTTAACCATAGAGTAGAAGACACAATGGTGAGTAAGTTAACCATTGAGTAGAAGACACAATGGTGAGTAAGTTAACCATAGAGTAGAAGACACAATGGTGAGTAAGTTAACCATAGAGTAGAAGACACAATGGTGAGTAAGTTAACCATAGAGTAGAAGACACAATGGTGAGTAAGTTAAACATTGAGTAGAAGACACAATGGTGAGTAAGTTAACCATAGAGTAGAAGACACAATGGTGAGTAAGTTAACCATAGAGTAGAAGACACAATGGTGAGTAAGTTAACCATAGAGTAGAAGACACAATGGTGAGTAAGTTAACCATAGAGTAGAAGACACAATGGTGAGTAAGTTAACCATAGAGTAGAAGACACAATGGTGAGTAAGTTAACCATAGAGTAGAAGACACAATGGTGAGTAAGTTAACCATTGAGTAGAAGACACAATGGTGAGTAAGTTAACCATAGAGTAGAAGACACAATGGTGAGTAAGTTAAACATTGAGTAGAAGACACAATGGTGAGTAAGTTAAACATAGAGTAGAAGACACAATGGTGAGTAAGTTAACCATAGAGTAGAAGACACAATGGTGAGTAAGTTAACCATAGAGTAGAAGACACAATGGTGAGTAAGTTAACCATTGAGTAGAAGACACAATGGTGAGTAAGTTAACCATAGAGTAGAAGACACAATGGTGAGTAAGTTAAACATTGAGTAGAAGACACAATGGTGAGTAAGTTAAACATAGAGTAGAAGACACAATGGTGAGTAAGTTAACCATAGAGTAGAAGACACAATGGTGAGTAAGTTAACCATAGAGTAGAAGACACAATGGTGAGTAAGTTAACCATTGAGTAGAAGACACAATGGTGAGTAAGTTAACCATAGAGTAGAAGACACAATGGTGAGTAAGTTAAACATAGAGTAGAAGACACAATGGTGAGTAAGTTAACCATTGAGTAGAAGACACAATGGTGAGTAAGTTAACCATAGAGTAGAAGACACAATGGTGAGTAAGTTAACCATAGAGTAGAAGACACAATGGTGAGTAAGTTAACCATAGAGTAGAAGACACAATGGTGAGTAAGTTAACCATAGAGTAGAAGACACAATGGTGAGTAAGTTAACCATAGAGTAGAAGACATTGAGTAGAAGACACAATGGTGAGTAAGTTAAACATTGAGTAGAAGACACAATGGTGAGTAAGTTAACCATAGAGTAGAAGACACAATGGTGAGTAAGTTAACCATAGAGTAGAAGACACAATGGTGAGTAAGTTAACCATAGAGTAGAAGACACAATGGTGATTAAGACAGTGATGGATGTCAGGGCCCCATGGTAAACACTATCCAGCTAGTGGACACCATCAGCAGTAGCATTCGTGTACAACACATCTCCAAAGTCAATAACAGCTAAAAAGGTTACCACCTATTTCTGTTTCACAGTAAAAGAAAAGCAAGACTTGTTTCTATAATAAAATTCCAGTAAAAGTTTCATTTTTACAACATACTGTATGTGCTCCTTAAAACTCAAGTGGTCATCAATTAAAAATCATAAATATTTCAAAGAAGATACTAACACAATTTGTTGCTCATTTCTTGTTTTATCAGGAAAAACAGCATTTGAAAATAATAAATGACAGACATATGTCAGTGCTGGCACAAGAGATGGTTTTGAACAGTCTCATTGATAAACCACCTCCATCAGTGGAATAGAGAAGCCACTTCCTGCTGTGACACAGGTGTCAGGAACAGGTGCTCTGTCATCTCGCTGTTAGCACTCCTTCAGTCTAAATCATGGCTAGGGAACCTGTGGCTCTAGAGCCAGATGTGGCTCTTTTGATGACTGCACCTGGCTCTCGGATTAATCTGAGCTGACATTGCTTAACACGATAAGTCATGAATAATTCAACAGTGTTAAAAATAACGTTCAAAATATAAAACATTCTCATGCTTTTTTATGTTCAAGAAGTTGCATTAATGGTAAGAAGTAATTTATTTAATATCGGTTAGTGTGGGGCTTGTCCTCCTGGGGGTTCTTCAGACCACCAAGAGCCTGTTTTAAGGTTACATGATTGTTTTATTTGATTTTTCTCTCAGTTGCTTTCCAGCAATTGTCTTTTTCTCTTTCGTCCCCGCTCGCCCTCTGGCTCCAGCCCCAACCCTGTCTCTCTTCCTGGCTGCTGCTTATAACAGAGCGACAGGTGATTAGATAACAAGGCCCAGGTGGGCCGTCTGCGCACCTGTCGCTGATTTCGAGGCCGGTCCTGGCAACACCCCGCTCCGCTGCAGGCCCACAGGCCACGTCCCCTCCACAGTTAGCTTCAGAATAACAATGTTATTGCAAAGAATAAGAGAACTATTATACTCTGGAAATGTTGGTCTTACTTAAAAATGCACGTGTTCAGTTGTGTTCAGTGTTAAAAAAACATTATATGGCTCTTAGGGAAATACATTTGAAAGTATTTGTCTTCTTGGCTCTCTCAGCCAAAAAGGTTCCCGACCCCTGGTCTAAATGATTCCAGTGCACATGCCAGGGAGGAAAGTTTGTGGCCAGTGACACGCCCACTCACTACATTCCTCCAGAATCTGCTCTTCTTTTCCTCCTTCACCCTGTTTGAGTTGGAAGTGACCTTGTTGTGGCTCACCCAGCAACCTTCTTCAACATTTTCCACAGACTCTTAGTAGAATTCCAGTTATCCCTCAATACTTTATCATAAAAGTCCTTTTTCTGTTTTCTGATTAAATAAGTCACTTGTCTCTGTAGTATGTTTGCTCATTTCTGGCCTTTAAAACGTTTTTATATAATTCTTTTTTTCCCTGCATGCATTACTCAACGCTTTTGTCATCCAAGCCTTTTTATCTTTGTGTTTTGTACTTCCACATGAAGTAGTGATTAGCGGACAGTGCAAGTCGTATGATTCAATTATTGTGTTAAGGAATATCTCATTTGCAGAGTTGGTATGGGATTCACTGAATAGACGATTCCATTCTTTGTTTCTCATCATGACATGTTCAAAGGCCATCGTTCTCCTTCTAAGGGTTTTTGAAGTGTCCGGTAATCCAAACTACAGACGGCAAATACAGTTGTGATCAAAATTATTCAACCCCCACACAATTGTGGTGTTTTAGCAAGTTGGACATTTATTCCGTATTTTGTTTATAGTCATATCAAATAAAGATGCATTAAATAGACAAATGCAACTTGAATTGTAACTCTGTATTTTACAAAATAGCAAAAAGGTAAATTTTCCTTAATATGTCATTGACAAAATGATTGAAGCCCCTAGTTCCATGCATCTTTAGTACTTAGTAGAACAGTACTGACATCCTTCAAAGGTGATACACAAGCTTCTTGCAAGCATCTACAGTATTTGAGCCCATTCCTCTTGGGCAAAGGCCTCCAGTTCATTCATATTCTTGGACTTGCGTGCTGCAACTGCCTTCTTCAAGTCCCACCACAGCTTTTTTAAAGGATTTAGGTCTGGTGACTGTGAAGGCCACTCCAGAGTCTCCCAGCCCTTCTTCTGCAACCACTCTGATGTTGATTTGGAGGTATGCTTGGGATCCTTGTCCTGTTGGAAGGTCCAACGTCTCCCAAGCCTCAGCTTCCTCACTGACTTCATGACATTTGCAGCTAATATATCCTGCTAGGAAATAGAATTCATAATGCCTTGAACGCGCTGGAGATTCCCGGTACCTGAGGCAGAGAAACAGCCCCAGAGCATGATTGACCCCCCACCATGCTTAACAGTAGGCAAGGTGTTCTTCTTTTTGTAAGCTTCATTTTTTTCTCCTCCAGACATAACGTTGATTCATAGGCCCAAAGAGTTCCACTTTTGTCTCATCACTCCAGAGAACAGTTTCCCAAAACCTTTGGGGTTCGTCCAGATGATTTTTGGCATACTGGAGTCTATTTTACTTGTGCCTGGTAGTCAGAAGTGGTGTGCGCCTGGGAGTTTTGGCATAGAGGCCTTCATCTCGTAGTGCGCGCCTTATTGTCTGGGACGAAACCTGCGTTCCCCCCTCTGCAATGTCCTGTTGTAGTTCCTCAGCTGCTACCCGGGGGTTTTTCACCACTGTACACACACAGCATCCTCTTTCTACCACGCCCAGGTAGTGTTTCCACTGTACCTTTAGCTTTAAACTTGCCAATTATGCTCCCAACTGTGTCTCTTGGAATGTGTAATGTCTTTGCTATTTTCTTATATCCATATCCTTTCTTATGAAGAGAAATGACCTCCTCTCTTGACTTCTTTGACCACTCCCTGGACTTCACCATGTTGCAAATACACCATTGACCATCTACAAAATACAGAATAAATGTCCAACTTACTAAAACACCAAAATTGTGTGGGGGTTGAATAATTTTCCTCCCAACTGTACCGGAAGGTAATGGGATATATCAGTTACTATGAGACTGTTAGTTTTTTCAGTGTCTAGTATGTTGGTAAAAAGATTGTGGATTAGAGTGGCGCTCTGCTTGGTGATTCTACTGGGGCGTGTGATAACAAGCCATAAAGATACATAGACTTAACAAAGTCCTCATTCTGGTTGTTGTCATTTGGGTTTAACAGATAAATATTAAAGTCACCACATAGAAATGCATTTCCTTGTTTCATTTCTGCGATTATTTCCCCCAGGCAATTTCCAAATATATCAATGTTTGAATGTGGAGCCTTGTAAACACAGCATCCGGATGTTTATGTTCCTTTCAGCCCTGAGATTTGAATTATTACACACTCCATCACATCATCAAGCACTCTAGACATATTTTCCAGAATGTTGAAATGAATGTTTACATCAATAAACAACGCTACTCCACCCCCAGATTTGTTGATTCTATTTTTGCATCCAAAGTTGTAACCTTCAAGGTGGAAGTCCATACCTTTCTGCTCATTAATCCAGGTTCCCTGAAGGGCTTGTCAAATGATGACAGATAGTCCTGTATTTGATCAAAGCTATCTTATAGGCGCCTGGCGTTAAAATTAATTATTCAAAGATTTCCTTTGAGATAAATGATGTTGTTGAACTTGTAATATCCATAAATGATGTAAGTATACATGTAAAGTAGTAACGGGCACATTTGTAATAATTAATATTTGCGTATTTTGCTCATTTTAAGCACACGCGATGTAATCATTTCAAAAAGGCGTCATGACCTTTGATTGATTTCCCCCCAACATCACTGATTACTACTCACTGCAGACTTCATGAGAGCCAACAAATATTAAAACATCACTTACTGTACAAGACCTGCTGTCATTAGGATTTAGTCTGTGTTAGCGCTTATAACAACAACATTGATAATACGTGGTTAATATTCAAGTCACAAAATGTAAATGAGGTATTGTTGATGCTTTTGGGAAGGTTATTGATTGGGTTTTATGGGCGAAGTAGAGGACCTCCTTTTGGCTCCACTGCAAGCTGACTTGTATTTAGGTTTATTTATCAGTTACAATGCATAATTATTGTGAACCATAGGCAAAATTCCCAAAAATGTGCAGTGCCCTTGAATTCATGTGATTAATCACGAAAAATGACTGCTTCAATCATGTACAGTATATACACAGAATAATCACACAATCTATTTTGACAGTAACCCTCCATTACCAAGGTTTGAGCAAAAAGTTCAATTCAGAAACAATTCAAGTAAAACATCTTGCAGATATTTCTGAGTGACATTTCAACAATAGAATTGCATTTGTGTCCAACTACTGGGGTCCTTTCAAAGTTCATTTAGATTACGCAAGCAAGTACTACCTTTGATTAAATATTAGTCCAAGTTCAAAACTAATTGATCTCCTTAAAAAAACAGCATTATTCTTTATGTACAGTATAATCACTCAACTTGAATAATGGTCATATGGTTATTTATTAACAAGTGTATTGTACAACACAGCAACAGAAGCAATGTTATAATAGCAAACATTAACAGCGCTGATGAGTGTTACACGATGCACTTGTGGCTAACCAAAAGCAGAGTTGTGCAACATTTTAAACAAAAGCAAAAGTAGATGAAGCTGCTGCATTCTGACCACTGCTGGGTTTCTATCAAAGTAGCAGTAGAAAGAAGTAAGGAGCTCTTTACTTTCCTGCTGGCTTCCCAGAAAGGGGGAAATTACTTTGACCAACAATGGTATACAATATGCAATAACAATGATACTCTAATATTATTGACATATGAATTACTGGCGTACACTTGGTGTGTGATTACCTGATCGGAACATCTGCTGTGCCATTAGGAGGTCGTTAAGGCTGCTGATGTTGTCCCAGCCGGGCAGGAAGACCAAGATTGCACCGTCCTGTTAGAAAGCAAAAAGGTGTGGTGGCAATAAGAAGTAGACACTTGGAGCAAAGCAAAGCTTCAACATGAAACTAAATACAGCAGCAGCACAGTAACTAAGGATCAGCATATTGACACCGACACACACTTTACTCTGTTTGTCACTCAGCAATGCTCTTTATCTACTTATTTGTAACATGCTTTATTCTACTTATTTCCAACATTTTATTGCTTTTTCTTGTCTTTCAACTGCACATAACAGAGTAGTCAGCCCTGTGTTCGTCACGCTCCAAAGTTTGATGGCAAGAGGGCATTCTATTCTATTTGAAGGGTTAGGATTGTGACCGAATTAAGACGTGCTCCTCATGGACTAAAACCTGCCACATTCATTGGGACGCCATCTTCACCAGCTTGTAACCATCTTAGTGCCAAGTTACAACTATGTTTCAATTGTGTTAAAGCCATGTTAGACTCCTGTTAGACTCGTGCTAAAACCATGCTACAATCATGTTAGAACCGTGCTAAAACCATGCTACAATCATGTTAGACTCGTGCTAAAACCATGCTACAATCATGTTAGAACCGTGCTAAAACCATGCTACAATCATGTTAGAACCGTGCTAAAACCATGCTACAATCATGTTAGAACCGTGCTAAAACCATGTTCGAGCCATGTTAGACTCATGCTAAAACCATGCTACAATCATGTTAGAACCGTGCTAAAACCATGCTACAATCATGTTAGATCCATGCTAAAACCATGCTACAATCATGTTAGAACCGTGCTAAAACCATGCTACAATCATGTTAGAACCGTGCTAAAACCATGCTACAATCATGTTAGAACCGTGCTAAAATCATGTTCGAGCCATGTTAGACTCATGCTAAAACCATGCTACAATCATGTTAGAACCGTGCTAAAACCATGCTACAATCATGTTAGAACCGTGCTAAAACCATGCTACAATCATGTTAGAACCGTGCTAAAATCATGTTCGAGCCATGTTAGACTCATGCTAAAACCATGCTACAATCATGTTAGAACCGTGCTAAAACCATGCTACAATCATGTTAGAACCGTGCTAAAACCATGCTACAATCATGTTAGAACCGTGCTAAAACCATGCTACAATCATGTTAGACTCATGCTAAAACCATGCTACAATCATGTTAGACTCATGCTAAAACCATGCTACAATCATGTTAGACTCATGCTAAAACCATGCTACAATCATGTTAGAACCGTGCTAAAACCATGCTACAATCATGTTAGAACCGTGCTAAAACCATGCTACAATCATGTTAGAACCGTGCTAAAATCATGTTCGAGCCATGTTAGACTCATGCTAAAACCATGCTACAATCATGTTAGAACCGTGCTAGAATCATGTTCGAGCCATGTTAGACTCATGCTAAAACCATGCTACAATCATGTTAGAACCGTGCTAAAACCATGCTACAATCATGTTAGACTCATGCTAAAACCATGCTACAATCATGTTAGAACCGTGCTAAAACCATGCTATAATCATGTTAGAATCATGCTACAATCATCTTCGAGCCATGTTAGAATCATGACAGAACCATGCTACAATCATGTTAGACTCATGCTAAAACCATGCTATAATCATGTTAGAACCGTGCTAAAACCATGCTACAATCATGTTAGAACCGTGCTAAAACCATGCTACAATCATGTTAGACTCATGCTAAAACCATGCTACAATCATGTTAGACTCATGCTAAAACCATGCTACAATCATGTTAGACTCATGCTAAAACCATGCTACAATCATGTTAGAACCGTGCTAAAACCATGCTACAATCATGTTAGAACCGTGCTAAAACCATGCTACAATCATGTTAGAACCGTGCTAAAATCATGTTCGAGCCATGTTAGACTCATGCTAAAACCATGCTACAATCATGTTAGAACCGTGCTAGAATCATGTTCGAGCCATGTTAGACTCATGCTAAAACCATGCTACAATCATGTTAGAACCGTGCTAAAACCATGCTACAATCATGTTAGACTCATGCTAAAACCATGCTACAATCATGTTAGAACCGTGCTAAAACCATGCTATAATCATGTTAGAATCATGCTACAATCATCTTCGAGCCATGTTAGAATCATGACAGAACCATGCTACAATCATGTTAGACTCATGCTAAAACCATGCTATAATCATGTTAGAACCGTGCTAAAACCATGCTACAATCATGTTAGAACCATGCTACAATCATGTTAGAACCGTGCTAAAACCATGCTACAATCATGTTAGACTCATGCTAAAACCATGCTACAATCATGTTAGAACCGTGCTAAAACCATGCTATAATCATGTTAGAATCATGCTACAATCATCTTCGAGCCATGTTAGAATCATGACAGAACCATGCTACAATCATGTTAGACTCATGCTAAAACCATGCTATAATCATGTTAGAAGCGTGCTAAAACCATGCTACAATCATGTTAGACTCATGCTAAAACCATGCTATAATCATGTTAGAAGCGTGCTAAAACCATGCTACAATCATGTTAGAACCATGCTACAATCATCTTCGAGCCATGTTAGAATCATGACAGAACCATGCTACAACCATGTTAGAATCATGACAGAACCATGCTACAACCATGTTAGAATCATGACAGAACCATGCTACAACCATGTGAGAATCATGACAGAACCATGCTACAACCATGTCAGAATCATGACAGAACCATGCTACAACCATGTTAGAATCATGACAGAACCATGCTACAACCATGTTAGAATCATGACAGAACCATGCTACAACCATGTTAGAATCATGACAGAACCATGCTACAGCCATGTTAGAATCATGACAGAACCATGCTACAACCATGTTAGAATCAAGACAGAACCGTGCTACAACCATGTTAGAATCATGACAGAACCATGCTACAACCATGACAGAACCATGCTACAACCATGTTAGAATCATGACAGAACCATGCTACAACCATGACAGAACCATGCTACAACCATGTTAGAATCATGACAGAACCATGCTACAACCATGACAGAACCATGCTACAACCATGTTAGAATCATGACAGAACCATGCTACAACCATGTTAGAATCATGACAGAACCATGCTACAACCATGACAGAACCATGCTACAACCATGTTAGAATCATGACAGAACCATGCTACAACCATGTTAGAATCATGACAGAACCATGCTACAACTATGTTAGAATCATGACAGAACCATGCTACAACCATGACAGAACCATGCTACAACCATGTTAGAATCATGACAGAACCATGCTACAACCATGTTAGAATCATGACAGAACCATGCTACAACCATGACAGAACAATGCTACAACCATGTTAGAATCATGACAGAACCATGCTACAACCATGTTAGAATCATGACAGAACCATGCTACAACCATGACAGAACCATGCTACAACCATGTTAGAATCATGACAGAACCATGCTACAATCATGACAGAACCATGCTACAACCATGTTAGAATCATGACAGAACCATGCTACAACCATGTTAGAATCATGACAGAACCATGCTACAACCATGACAGAACCATGCTACAACCATGTTAGAATCATGACAGAACCATGCTACAACCATGTTAGAATCATGACAGAACCATGCTACAACTATGTTAGAATCATGACAGAACCATGCTACAACCATGACAGAACCATGCTACAACCATGTTAGAATCATGACAGAACCATGCTACAACCATGACAGAACCATGCTACAACCATGTTAGAATCATGACAGAACCATGCTACAACCATGTTAGAATCATGACAGAACCATGCTACAACCATGTTGAATCATGACAGAACCATGCTACAACCATGTTAGAATCATGACAGAACCATGCTACAACCATGTTAGAATCATGACAGAACCATGCTACAACCATGTTAGAATCATGACAGAACCATGCTATAACCATGTTAGAATCATGACAGAACCATGCTACAACTATGTTGGAGGTGAGAATCAGTCGGGTTTTATCTTATATTTTCTCTTAACAAAGTACGGCCATATCATTCAAAAAAATCAGGATGATAAGCTGGTTGTGCTTCAAAAATAACTTTGCACTTCATCTCCTCAGAGGAATCAGATATTAAAAAAATATACTTTTATCTTCCAGCACTGCGGGGCTTTAAATGATGTCTCATTATTATCACCGGTTATCTAGCGTTGTCGCTCTGTGTGAGTGCAGTATTAACTACAGTTGAAGTAAGTGTAGTGGAGACTCACGACTTCTTAAACAGGAATGTCCATGAATGCCTTGGCTTTCTAATCATGGACCGCTGCAATGTAATTAACCAACACAATCAAGACAGCTGCTCACATCCTTCATAACCAACACAATCAAGACAGCTGCTCACATCCTTCATAACCAACACAATCAAGACAGCTGCTCACATCCTTCATAACCAACACAATCAAGACAGCTGCTCACATCCTTCATAACCAACACAATCAAGACCGCTGTTCACATCCTTCATAACCAACACAATCAAGACAGCTGCTCACATCCTTCATAACCAACACAATCAAGACCGCTGTTCACATCCTTCATAACCAACACAATCAAGACAGCTGCTCACATCCTTCATAACCAACACAATCAAGACAGCTGCTCACATCCTTCATAACCAACACAATCAAGACAGCTGTTCACATCCTTCATAACCAACACAATCAAGACAGCTGCTCACATCCTTCATAACCAACACAATCAAGACAGCTGCTCACATCCTTCATAACCAACACAATCAAGACAGCAGCTCACATCCTTCATAACCAACACAATCAAGACAGCTGCTCACATCCTTCATAACCAACACAATCAAGACAGCTGCTCACATCCTTCATAACCAACACAATCAAGACAGCTGCTCACATCCTTCATAACCAACACAATCAAGACAGCTGCTCACATCCTTCATAACCAACACAATCAAGACAGCTGCTCACATCCTTCATAACCAACACAATCAAGACAGCTGCTCACATCCTTCATAACCAACACAATCAAGACAGCTGTTCACATCCTTCATAACCAACACAATCAAGACAGCTGCTCACATCCTTCATAACCAACACAATCAAGACAGCTGCTCACATCCTTCATAACCAACACAATCAAGACAGCTGCTCACATCCTTCATAACCAACACAATCAAGACAGCTGCTCACATCCTTCATAACCAACACAATCAAGACAGCTGCTCACATCCTTCATAACCAACACAATCAAGACAGCTGCTCACATCCTTCATAACCAACACAATCAAGACAGCTGCTCACATCCTTCATAACCAACACAATCAAGACAGCTGCTCACATCCTTCATAACCAACACAATCAAGACAGCTGTTCACATCCTTCATAACCAACACAATCAAGACAGCTGCTCACATCCTTCATAACCAACACAATCAAGACAGCTGCTCACATCCTTCATAACCAACACAATCAAGACAGCTGCTCACATCCTTCATAACCAACACAATCAAGACAGCTGCTCACATCCTTCATAACCAACACAATCAAGACAGCTGCTCACATCCTTCATAACCAACACAATCAAGACAGCTGCTCACATCCTTCATAACCAACACAATCAAGACAGCTGCTCACATCCTTCATAACCAACACAATCAAGACAGCTGCTCACATCCTTCATAACCAACACAATCAAGACAGCTGCTCACATCCTTCAGTCAAGAGTCCGTCACGGACAATCAGTCCTTCCCCTTCTTGCTGTCTGACGATGCCACAGTCAATCAGCTGTTTCAATGGCTGATTGACAGACGTGTTTTATTACGGGAAGTTCTAATGACTTTGCTTTTCCGCATTAATCACTTGTGCTTGGGAGCCACACTTTCTAATTTCAATGACCTAACCGCCGTGGTAAAAAAAAAAAGTTTTCTGCGCAGGCTCAGCAGGTCAATGTGCGTCACAGAGAAGCCTCAATAAACACGAGCCAAAGAGGGGAAGAAAAGCTCTCTGCCTGTCAGGCACAAGGACAGCAAGCGGCTGTAACGTAGCATGAAATATAATATGTAGCGGTACAGTCCCAAATACATATCGCTTTTTAAAATATAGCGGAATGAAGTATAAAAGCGGTATGTCACCCAGCCCTAATGCATACGCATCGAGGATTCAAAAGGCAAACCTTAAATGACTACTACATAGTGTGTGTACGACTAAAGAAGAGGTGGAGGGAAGAAGATGAGGATGCAGCGGGACAGCATTTGTGCATGTTTTCATGAGCACAGATCTGCTAGCAAAGACATTTTTTCTGATCTTATGTCGCAATGTGCTTAGAAGATGTTTTTCCAATCTGTCTTCCGACAAATGCACGGCACCCGATATCAGATTCAGCGCACACTTTATTTTGTACACCTAAAAAAAAGATGTATGTAAATATGGCAATAATGAATATACAGAATTAGTGATACTTGTGCAGCTGTACAGTACCTAATGAAGTGTCCGGTGAGTACGAAAGTGGCAAACTCACCCCTTCGTTTAGCACAATATGTCGGATAAGTGCCACGATTAGCTCGAGGTCAATCTTGTCGTCAGCGTCCAGCATTTCAAGAGCAGTAATAGTGTTGTGAGAGTATCTGGGGGGAAACAGGACATACATTTTTCAGCTGAAATCAAAGGAAGCAAGGACAATATTATTATTACTATTATTATTATTATTATTTGAGCAAAAGCCCTCTACTAACCTAGCCTGTAGCGTGCGAGCATAAGAAGGCCAGCTCTCCTTGTACTCCGCCTCCTTCTCCTCCTTCTCGGGTCTGGAGTGTTGGCCCTTCATGAAGCCTCTCTTCCACGCAGGGCGACACTCTTTACTCTTTGGACGATATCTGGCCAAAAGAAGTTCTTCAATTCAAGATGGAACAGAGTCAAGTTAAGTGCGAGCTAATGCTCCTACCTTGTCATCTCCACCACGTCCTCCAGGAGGAACTCTTCCACTGGGAAGGTCAAACCCGGGATGTGGATCATGGGACAGTTGTCTAAAAAAATGGACAATGGGTGAGGAGCAGACTTATTACTTCACAAATGATGTCTCTACAAAATACAACATGTCACGCATCTTATACCAAAATATTTAGAGAACTTCTCCGCATTGAGCGTGGCGCTCATTAGGATGATCTTCAGGTCTTCTCGAAAGTCCAGCAGGTCCTTGACGATTGTGAGCAAGACGTCAGAGTGGAGACTTCTTTCGTGGATCTCATCCAAAACCAAGTGGCTGATACTCGATAAGTGCCTGAGTCAAATAAGAGACCAAGTTAGTGTTAAGGGCTTCTTATAGTACATATATAGTACAACGACACAAAGTACATGGGATTCTAGGAAGAAAATAATGATCAGTCATTTTAAACTTTTATAGCCCTTTAAATCGCCTCACTCCTTTCTCTCTAATGAGGACAAAATGTCAGCTTCCCAAGAAATATATTCTTTGTTTTAATGCTTCAACATGAAATATCTATTATACTTTGGGGGATTTGATTATTAATATCCATCCATCTTCAACCGCGGGGACAACAGCTCTAACAGACACCCCCAGACTTCCCTCCCCACAGCAACAGCAGCAACTTCCTCCTGGGGGATCCCCAAGTGTTCCCAGGCCTGAGAGGAGACCTAATCCCCCGATCTGGTCCTTGGTCTGCCCCGGGGTCTCCTCCCAGTGAGACGTGCAACGAGGACCTCCCTAGCAACTTTTGTGTAGCCTTCCCATTTCAATCAATCAATCCATCAATGTTCATTTATATAGCCCTAAATCACTAGTGTCTCAAAGGGCTGCACAAACCACTACCACATCCTCGCTAGGCCCACATGAGGGCAAGGAAAACTCACACCCAGTTAAATCGGATTTACATTTTTATGAATATCCTTTCTACTTTTATATTTATTCTAACAGCTAAAATTGCTTGATAAAATGTCTGGCATACATTTGGATCTTGAAAGGGCGAAGAGGACATCCCACCAACATTTTTACACAAATGATTATAAATATATATTTTCCACACTTAGGCCACACCCACAATTTTTTTTTGTGAAATGAGATAATTACATAGAAAGATTTTGTAAATGTTTATTTAAATACCTTTTTCCAAACGGTGTTAGTAAGACGGCAGTAAAATGGCTGATTAAACAAAACAGAAAATGAATGGATGTCTTTATTCATCCTTTATAAGATGAACAAGATTTTTTATTGTATGATAAGGTTCAAGATCTTTATCAGGATTATGCTTCCATGTACTTATAACATCTTTGAGTTCAGACAGCTTCCTAAAGTGGATCATTTAAGCACATTGATTTCTTTGCTTCATCCATTCCATCATTTAGCCGTAAGCAAAGAAAAATCCATATATTAGCCGCACGTTTGTGTAAGAACTTGCGAAAAGAGTAGCGGTTTATATTCGGGAAAATACAGTAATAGTGACTTCAAATGTTGAGCAGCAAGCTCATCGGGCATTTTGTACAAATGTAGCTCCCTCTGACATGTCGGGGATGTCAACTGCCATTTAAAATGATGCATTTGTGTTGTGTACTTCTGTGCACTCATCTGTGTTTGTGCTCACTGGACTGAAAATGTTTCTACCGTACAGAGAGAGAGGAGTATAAATGTACTGTACCAACCTCTGGGCCAGCTACTGTGTAAGCATGATGCAACAAAAAATTGCAGCATTTTACCAGACTGCCACAGTCCTGAAAATGACTCACGATTGCTAAAGTCGTGCCCATTTCAGGACGGGTACGAAGGAGACAACAATAAAAGCTGGCACCCTGGTTTGGCTCCTGGTAATGCAAAGACCAACGTGCGGGGATGAGTTAACCGTGTTTTGAGTCTGCCTCAAAGGATGGGGAGCCGTACTAATGACAGCCGAGTCAAGCACAAGTCAATGAAGCAGAGTGACACTAAGGGAAGATCGGCCAGCCGAAAGTGAGAGAAGAAGATGCGATGAGGAAAACTCACGGGTCTGAGCGCAGCCACTGCAGGATGATGCCGGTGGTGCAGTACAGGACCGAGCCTTGTCTCCGTGGTAACTGGCTGGGAAAAGAGAGAAAATCAATTGCATTTTCCAACAGACACAAAATAGGTTTGATAGAACAGGTTACAGACGCTTGGTCTAAAATATGTAAGTTTGTCACGCGGCAGTAACATCTACAATTACAGGAAACAAGAACACCACAAAATGACTTTGGGCTAAAAATTGGAGGCCAGTCACACATAATGATCTTCCAGCTGTGTTACTTTCATATCCCGTATCATTCTGCCTTCATACAATGTACTAGTTGGCGCTTCCACAACTTGGATTCATGGAGCTTTCGTTTCCAACACTCAATATCAAGCCATATTGTTGGTGACAGACAGCTGCAGGATTTTAATGAAACCCAACTATTTTGGGTGAG
The DNA here is from genome assembly GCF_033978795.1 of Nerophis ophidion. NCBI lineage: Eukaryota > Metazoa > Chordata > Actinopteri > Syngnathiformes > Syngnathidae > Nerophis > Nerophis ophidion. The sequence continues at coordinate 1,930,877 of NC_084628.1, read as the reverse complement.
TCATTTACAAGCGGAAAATGTCTGCAAATTACAACCACAATAATAAAATCATTGTTAAATGAATACTCCCACAACATCAATCAAAATGCATAATCTCATTAGAGGTGTGTGTGGCCAGAGGCAATGATCATGCATGTGCTGTCTCTCCGTTTTGACACTTACCTTTCCAAGCGAATTTGGTACCCACAGGAATTTCCATTGCCAACACTTTCTGCCCTCTCTGCCGCCACACGCTGTGCCACCTATGTGGACGCAAACACACCCAGGATGTTGTTGAACTATCAGGGTATTCAATTTGCCGGCGACACCTCCGGGTGACGTACCGAAATGGCGCTGATGCGACGAGGCTGCGTGCAAACCACCCGGCACGTTGAACCCAGGCCTCGGTTGATGTGGTCGTCGAGAATGAACTGGGTCACCTGAGTGGTCTTCCCACAGCCGGTCTCACCGCTCACAACCAGGACTTGGTTGGAGTTGATCAGCTGGACCAGCTCCTGGCAGGAGAACAGACAAAAGCAGGTAAGATTAAGGAGAAGGATTGGTGATTTTACCATTTATACATGAACAAAAAAACAAACCTCTTTTTTTCCATAGGATGGCAATTTTTCTCTAAACGACTAAAAAGGAAAGAGCAAAAGCATGAAAGCCGGCATTTGGCAGCACTGTGAGAAATGTCAGCCTGTCACTAATGCTCACCAGCATCTCCTTGTACGCTGGCTGGGATCTCTTCCTCTGCAGATCTCTCCGCAATGACTCATCCAGTGAATGGTCTCTGGCTATTTTCTCAAGTAAAAACTCAAAATCTTTGTCATTTCTCTTCGGTTTCTCTTTCTCCTCCTCCCCTTGCTTCTGCTCCTCCTTGTCATCATCATTATCATCATCATCATCATCATCATCCCACGTGTCAGGAATCTCATCTTCAACTGCCTGAGAGATGAGCCTAATTGAAATAAAATGATTGATTAGTGATTGGACCACTCATAATTCAACCTAAAAGAAATGAAACTCGGAAACACTTGAGAGTAGTCAGTTAGGGTTAGTAAGAGAGTAACTCTAACCCATTATTGTCTAAATAGCTGGCAAGACAAGAGAGGACCAAGATGATTGTGTCTTGCATGATTTAGATCAGTGACTCTCAAACTGTGGTAAGCAGGCATGTGATTTGAACTTAATAAAAAAGACTGAAAACAAGCCGCAGGTGTGGGGAACGCAGGTTGTGTGCCCCAGTGGGGGGACAAACAGTACAAAGAATGTTTATTCTATCAGCTAACTTCCTTTATCTAAATAGCCACCTATGATTTATAGCATGATTTAACACATTTCTTGCAGTCATGTTGTTTATGTTTCAAAATGATTCAACTCTTCAATGTCAAAATATAAAGAGTAAAAATAATGACCAAAATTTCAGCTACTGTCTTGTTGTAAAAGACCAATGAAAAGGAAAAGTAGCAATTAGACAGTGTGAAAGTCATCACACGTCTGCCAATCATGTGTTCTTCAATGTGTCTTCCACCTCTTCCATGTGGACAGCAGTGCGGATTTGGGCTTACATGGTAAACAAGTCAAATGAATGTTTTATCCCGACGCATAAATGTGTACAAATGTGGCCAAGCAGAGACGTTGTGGGTCTCCTGGACGTGGTCTACATGGCTAAAAGAAGAATCTAAGGAAGACAATCCCTCTGCCATCTTACACTAGTTTTTCTAATATATCAATCTGGAATATTTGTTCTTCTCTTCTCCGACTCTCTCGTCGTCATTTGGGATGTCTGTTGTGATTTCACTTCCTGGTTCCATGACCCGCCCTATCTTGCCTCTGATTGGCCTGTCCCTAATATTTTGCCCTAATCTTAACCAATCGCGACTCATTAAAACAACTTTTAAAGTGTCGACAGATTACTCTGGCCTGGAGGATGTCATATCTATCTGGTCGGACCCAATGTGTTGATAACACAACATCCAGTTTCACTGCTACTGATACCGGCCTGCCACAAGGCTTTAATATCGGCCCTCTTCTTTTTCCATCTCCATAAACCACCTGACATCTGGATGAGAGGATGTAAATATCCAGATGTATGTTATTTCTACTTGGGGAAAACTTCCAGCAGCCATGGAGAAGGTGGCAAGATGACTACATGACCCTTGTCTTACATGATTAAACATTAAGAAAACGGCAACAATGTATTTTGTTAACATATATAAAATGTCATCCTTTCTAAATATAACTGTTTATAAGGAAATAATCCAAAATGTATCGTTACCTGGGTGTCATTTTAGAGCCAACACTTGGCTTTAAAGAACATATCACACAGAGTCTTAAATACAACACGAAGATGTTCAAATGTATCAGGAATTCATTAACACTGGAGGCAGGTCAAACTTATTTTAATGCAAGGATTATGTCTCGTTTTTTTTATTGTATGACATGTTGGTTCCAGGCAAGCAAAATGACTCTGAGGCCATTGGAAACTTTGCACAATCACTCAGAATCCTTGAGCAAAAACCATAACATCACCATCACTGTTTACTTCTCCAAAAATATAGATTGTTACATTTAGCTAACATTCAAAGAGTCCTAAATAACACTGCACCAGCGCCACTTAAGCACTTTGTCTAGTTTACATCTGCTGTGACAAACACGAGAGCCTCCACCAGGGGGCAGTGTAGCGTACCCAGATGTAAAACATCTTTTGCACAATCAGCCTTTTCATATAAGGTCATAAAGTAATGGAACCACCACACAACAAACTTAAAGTCTAACAGATTACTGTTCGTTCACAATTGAAGTTAAGAAGTGGCTTTGGACCAATCAAAGTTTATCACACGGTCACTAAGGTCGGCACTATGATTGACAGATCAACTTCCTGTGTATTATATTTATCCATGAGAGCATTTTGTTGTAAATTGTGAGGTGTGTGTGTTAAAATCATGGTTGTTTTTACAAATGATGACAGATGTAAACAAGAGCATTTATTGTCTAGTTATGATGTAAAGGAGGGGTGGTTGTATTGTATATTAAAGTATGTGTCAATGAAAGGGCATTTTAGGACTTTTTTTCATTTCATTATATGCTATAGTATGTTTTATTTTTATAATTTTATTGCATGATTTTTGTGTTTAATTTAGGTAGCCAGGGACTGCAGATGGAAATGAGCTATTCAGCTATAATCTGATACAGAACACACTCTATCTGTCTTTGAGCTTCATGTCTCTGTGCATTGTCCCTTCAAATAAAGACTAAACTAAACTAGTAAACCAACCAACCAATCATGGATGTTCTTATATGTAAAACAACCAATCATCATTGATGTTTACCATATATTTTGTCCCCTGCCTGCAAGGTTGCTTCGCTAAGTAGCTTTGATTATTAAGTCAATATTTTAATGGAAATTGTAGTTTTTACCACCAGATAATCAAAAACTGTACTTATTAGGGAAAAACCGTAGTTGTTGGCAGGTATGGCAAGGTGATGGATCAAGATTTTAACACGTAGGTTGGAAAAATCGAGGAAAAACGGAAAATATTAGTGTCATAATTTAACAGATATTAAAAAAAAAAGATGGATTTACAACTACAAACGGAAAAATCAAATGCGCTAAGTGCGCTACCAGTGGTACGCGGGGATCATATAGCGGTAGGCTAAATAATCACTTGATTTAAAGTAGTTTTATTTTGTTTTTCCAATACATCTAAAACACAGTGTTATTGTTTAAACTGTTGTAATGGTTTGGAGTTCAAAAATACACTTGGTAAATAAAACATTGGCCTTGTGTTTAATGAATACTTAGGCCTACTACGCTACTGTATTTTAATGTTGTTCAATATAGTGGTAATTGGAGAACCATGTTTTTTCTGAGGTGCTACTTTGTGAGCCACTGATCAAGATAATTAAGTCAAGCTTGTTGATAGTAGCATTGACTGCAGCTAGTACTGGGAACCTGTAGCAGTATATTGAGACTTTAATCAAGTTAACTGTAGTAGTATATTGAGACTTTAATCAAGTTAACTGTAGTAGTATATTGAGACTTTAATCAAGTTAACTGCAGTAGTATATTGAGACTTTAATCAAGTTAACTGCAGTAGTATATTGAGACTTTAATCAAGTTAACTGCAGTAGTATATTGAGACTTTAATCAAGTTAACTGCAGTAGTATATTGAGACTTTAATCAAGTTAACTGTAGTAGTATATTGAGACTTTAATCAAGTTAACTGCAGTAGTATATTGAGACTTTAATCAAGTTAACTGCAGTAGTATATTGAGACTTTAATCAAGTTAACTGCAGTAGTATATTGAGACTTTAATCAAGTTAACTGCAGTAGTATATTGAGACTTTAATCAAGTTAACTGCAGTAGTATATTGAGACTTTAATCAAGTTCACTGCAGTAGTGTATTGAGACTTTAATCAAGTTAACTGCAGTAGTATATTGAGACTTTAATCAAGTTAACTGCAGTAGTATATTGAGACTTTAATCAAGTTAACTGCAGTAGTATATTGAGACTTTAATCAAGTTAACTGCAGTAGTATATTGAGACTTTAATCAAGTTAACTGCAGTAGTATATTGAGACTTTAATCAAGTTAACTGCAGTAGTATATTGAGATTTTAATCAAGTTAACTGCAGTAGTGTATTGAGACTTTAATCAAGTTAACTGCAGTAGTATATTGAGAGACTTTAATCAAGTTAACTGCAGTAGTGTATTGAGACTTTAATCAAGTTAACTGCAGTAGTATATTGAGACTTTAATCAAGTTAACTGCAGTAGTATATTGAGACTTTAATCAAGTTAACTGCAGTAGTATATTGAGACTTTAATCAAGTTCACTGCAGTAGTGTATTGAGACTTTAATCAAGTTAACTGCAGTAGTATATTGAGACTTTAATCAAGTTAACTGCAGTAGTATATTGAGACTTTAATCAAGTTAACTGCAGTAGTATATTGAGACTTTAATCAAGTTAACTGCAGTAGTATATTGAGACTTTAATCAAGTTAACTGCAGTAGTATATTGAGACTTTAATCAAGTTAACTGCAGTAGTATATTGAGACTTTAATCAAGTTAACTGCAGTAGTGTATTGAGACTTTAATCAAGTTAACTGCAGTAGTATATTGAGACTTTAATCAAGTTAACTGCAGTAGTATATTGAGACTTTAATCAAGTTAACTGCAGTAGTATATTGAGACTTTAATAAAGTTAACTGCAGTAGTATATTGAGACTTTAATAAAGTTAACTGCAGTAGTATATTGAGACTTTAATCAAGTTAACTGCAGTAGTATATTGAGACTTTAATCAAGTTAACTGCAGTAGTATATTGAGACTTTAATCAAGTTAACTGCAGTAGTATATTGAGACTTTAATCAAGTTAACTGCAGTAGTATATTGAGACTTTAATCAAGTTAACTGCAGTAGTATATTGAGACTTTAATCAAGTTAACTGCAGTAGTATATTGAGACTTTAATCAAGTTAACTGCAGTAGTATATTGAGACTTTAATCAAGTTAACTGTAGCAGTATATTGAGACTTTAATCAAGTTAACTGCAGTAGTATATTGAGACTTTAATCAAGTTAACTGCAGTAGTATATTGAGACTTTAATCAAGTTAACTGCAGTAGTGTATTGAGACTTTAATCAAGTTAACTGCAGTAGTATATTGAGACTTTAATCAAGTTAACTGCAGTAGTATATTGAGACTTTAATCAAGTTAACTGCAGTAGTATATTGAGACTTTAATCAAGTTAACTGCAGTAGTGTATTGAGACTTTAATCAAGTTAACTGCAGTAGTATATTGAGACTTTAATCAAGTTAACTGCAGTAGTATATTGAGACTTTAATCAAGTTAACTGCGGTAGTATATTGAGACTTTAATCAAGTTAACTGCAGTAGTATATTGAGACTTTAATCAAGTTAACTGCAGTAGTATATTGAGACTTTAATCAAGTTAACTGCAGTAGTATATTGAGACTTTAATCAAGTTAACTGCAGTAGTATATTGAGACTTTAATCAAGTTAACTGCAGTAGTGTATTGAGACTTTAATCAAGTTAACTGCAGTAGTATATTGAGACTTTAATCAAGTTAACTGCAGTAGTATATTGAGACTTTAATCAAGTTAACTGCAGTAGTATATTGAGACTTTAATCAAGTTAACTGCAGTAGTATATTGAGACTTTAATCAAGTTAACTGCAGTAGTATATTGAGACTTTAATCAAGTTAACTGTAGTAGTATATTGAGACTTTAATCAAGTTAACTGCAGTAGTGTATTGAGACTTTAATCAAGTTAACTGCAGTAGTATATTGAGACTTTAATCAAGTTAACTGCAGTAGTATATTGAGACTTTAATCAAGTTAACTGCAGTAGTATATTGAGACTTTAATCAAGTTAACTGCAGTAGTATATTGAGACTTTAATCAAGTTAACTGCAGTAGTATATTGAGACTTTAATCAAGTTAACTGCAGTAGTATATTGAGACTTTAATCAAGTTAACTGCAGTAGTATATTGAGACTTTAATCAAGTTAACTGCAGTAGTATATTGAGACTTTAATCAAGTTAACTGTAGTAGTATATTGAGACTTTAATCAAGTTAACTGCAGTAGTATATTGAGACTTTAATCAAGTTAACTGCAGTAGTATATTGAGACTTTAATAAAGTTAACTGCGGTAGTATATTGAGACTTTAATCAAGTTAACTGCAGTAGTATATTGAGACTTTAATCAAGTTAACTGCAGTAGTATATTGAGACTTTAATCAAGTTAACTGCAGTAGTATATTGAGACTTTAATAAAGTTAACTGCAGTAGTATATTGAGACTTTAATCAAGTTAACTGCAGTAGTATATTGAGACTTTAATCAAGTTAACTGCGGTAGTATATTGAGAGACTTTAACTCCAATATGTTCTGCAGCATGGTGAGGCAAGTAACGATTTCCTTCCTTGGAATACTCGTGGCAGTTTCCCAACATAGGCAAAGTGGGGCGGTATAGCTCGGTTGGTAGAGTGGCCGTGCGAGCAACTTGAGGGTTCCAGGTTCAATACCCGCTTCCGCCATCCTCGTCACTGCCGTTGTGTCCTTGGGCAAGACACTTGACCCACCTGCTCCCAGTGCCACCCACACTGCTTTAAATGGAACTTAGGTATTGGCTTTCACTATGTCAAGTGCTTTGAGTCAGTAGAGAAAAAGCGCTATATGAATATATAATTCACATTGCAAGTCCAAGTCTGGAGAAACAGGGTGTGATGGAGTGACTAAGTATGGCTTGAGATTTGAACACAATTTAGTACTCTGGGGCGTCCTCAAGCAGAACATCCACCAGCTGCAGCGGTGACGTCATCATGGAGAAGTGGACAAAGATTCCACTAATAGAACTACCCGTGCACTAGTAGAACTACCCGTGCACTATTAGAACTACCCGTGCACTAATAGAACTACCCGTGCACTAATAGAACTACCCGTGCACTTGTAGAACTACCCGTGCACTAGTAGAACTACCCGTGCACTAATAGAACTACCCGTGCACTATTAGAACTACCCGTGCACTATTAGAACTACCCTTGCACTAATAGAACTACCCGTGCACTAGTAGAACTACCCGTGCACTAGTAGAACTACCCGTGCACTAGTAGAACTACCCGTGCACTAATAGAACTACCCGTGCACTAATAGAACTACCGTGCACTAGTAGAACTACCCGTGCACTAATAGAACTACCCGTGCACTAGTAGAACTACCCGTGCACTGGTAGAACTACCCGTGCACTAGTAGCACTACCCGTGCACTAGTAGCACTACCCGTGCACTAGTAGCACTACCCGTGCACTAGTAGCACTACCCGTGCACTAGTAAAACTACCCGTGCACTAGTAGAACTACCCGTGCACTAGTAGAACTACCCGTGCACTAGTAGAACTACCCGTGCACTAGTAGCACTACCCGTGCACTAGTAGAACTACCCGTGCACTAGTAGAACTACCCGTGCACTAGTAGCACTACCCGTGCACTAATAGAACTACCGTGCACTAGTAGAACTACCCGTGCACTAATAGAACTACCCGTGCACTAGTAGAACTACCCGTGCACTAGTAGAACTACCCGTGCACTAGTAGAACTACCCGTGCACTAGTAGAACTACCCGTGCACTAGTAAAACTACCCGTGCACTAATAGAACTACCCGTGCACTAGTAGAACTACCCGTGCACTAGTAGAACTACCCGTGCACTAGTAGCACTACCCGTGCACTAGTAGAACTACCCGTGCACTAGTAGAACTACCCGTGCACTAGTAGAACTACCCGTGCACTAGTAAAACTACCCGTGCACTAGTAAAACTACCCGTGCACTAGTAGAACTACCCGTGCACTAGTAGAACTACCCGTGCACTAGTAGAACTACCCGTGCACTAATAGAACTACCCGTGCACTAATAGAACTACCCGTGCACTAGTAGAACTACCCGTGCACTATTAGAACTACCCGTGCACTAGTAGAACTACCCGTGCACTAATAGAACTACCCGTGCACTATTAGAACTACCCGTGCACTATTAGAACTACCCTTGCACTAATAGAACTACCCGTGCACTAGTAGAACTACCCGTGCACTAGTAGAACTACCCGTGCACTAGTAGAACTACCCGTGCACTAATAGAACTACCCGTGCACTAATAGAACTACCGTGCACTAGTAGAACTACCCGTGCACTAATAGAACTACCCGTGCACTGGTAGAACTACCCGTGCACTGGTAGAACTACCCGTGCACTAGTAGCACTACCCGTGCACTAGTAGCACTACCCGTGCACTAGTAGAACTACCCGTGCACTAGTAAAACTACCCGTGCACTAGTAGAACTACCCGTGCACTAGTAGAACTACCCGTGCACTAGTAGAACTACCCGTGCACTAGTAGCACTACCCGTGCACTAGTAGAACTACCCGTGCACTAGTAGAACTACCCGTGCACTAGTAGCACTACCCGTGCACTAATAGAACTACCGTGCACTAGTAGAACTACCCGTGCACTAATAGAACTACCCGTGCACTAGTAGAACTACCCGTGCACTAGTAGAACTACCCGTGCACTAGTAGAACTACCCGTGCACTAGTAGAACTACCCGTGCACTAGTAAAACTACCTGTGCACTAATAGAACTACCCGTGCACTAGTAAAACTACCCGTGCACTAATAGAACTACCCGTGCACTAGTAGCACTACCCGTGCACTAGTAGAACTACCCGTGCACTAATAGAACTACCCGTGCACTAGTAGCACTACCCGTGCACTAGTAGAACTACCCGTGCACTAGTAGCACTACCCGTGCACTAGTAGAACTACCCGTGCACTAGTAGAACTACCCGTGCACTAGTAGAACTACCCGTGCACTAGTAGAACTACCCGTGCACTAGTAGAACTACCCGTGCACTAGTAGAACTACCCGTGCACTAGTAGAACTACCCGTGCACTAGTAAAACTACCTGTGCACTAATAGAACTACCCGTGCACTAGTAAAACTACCCGTGCACTAATAGAACTACCCGTGCACTAGTAGCACTACCCGTGCACTAGTAAAACTACCCGTGCACTAATAGAACTACCCGTGCACTAGTAGCACTACCCGTGCACTAGTAGAACTACCCGTGCACTAGTAGCACTACCCGTGCACTAGTAGAACTACCCGTGCACTAGTAGAACTACCCGTGCACTAGTAGAACTACCCGTGCACTAGTAGAACTACCCGTGCACTAGTAGAACTACCCGTGCACTAGTAGCACTACCCGTGCACTAGTAGCACTACCCGTGCACTAGTAGCACTACCCGTGCACTAGTAGCACTACCCGTGCAGGTCAGAACAGTTCCATGGCCAAAGATGGTACAGCAGCAGTGCTTCCATGAAATATTGACACTTTGTCTTACCCTTCCTGCTCGGCCTTGTGCTGACCTTGCTCGGGCATGTCTCCATCAAAGTAGCTGCATCAGACAAAGACTGAGAGCCTCAACCAGCTGGACTTGGAGTGTTGTCGTCACGTTGCACCATGTACAAGTTCTCACCAGTGAACACTTCTGTCAGGAGGTGTGCGCCAGCTGTGGGAAGCAGAGGCTCTTGCATCTCGTGTTGGTGGTTGTGCAGCCGACTGCTCCTTCTGGACAGAATCCAGCAGCTTGATGATGTTCTGCTCTCTGGCCTCATCCATCTGGACCACTGCCCGCTACATACCAGCATGCGGGGGGGAGAGAGAGAGTTGCTCAACAAATGCTTGTGAAAAGTCCTATTTAGTCGACGACAGATGATGCTGCTTAAAGTCCTACTGAAATGAGATGTTCTTATTTAAACGGGGATAGCAGCTCCATTCTAGGTGTCATACTTCATCATTTCACCATATTGACATATTTTTGCTGAAAGGATTTAGTAGAGAACATCCACGATAAAGTTTGCAACTTTTGGTGCTGATAAAAAAGCCTTGCCTGTACCGGAAGTCGCAGATGATGACGTCACAAGGGTGAGGGCTCCTGACGTCCTCACATTGTTTTTAATGGGAGCCTCCAGGGGCAAGAGCTATTTGGACCGAGAAAACGACATTAATTTGAGCACAGGATGAAAGATTGATGGATGATGATGTTGATGGCGAAGGACTAGGAAAAAATGAAAAAATAAATTAAATAAAAAGCGACGGCCCTGGGCGAGTGTAAGTGTTTCAGATGTAATTAGACACATTTACTAGGATAATTCTGGAAGATCCTTTATCTGCTTATTGTTTTAATAGTGTTTTAGTGAGGTTGTAAAGACATACCTCGAGGTCGGATGGCTGCGGTGAACACGCAGTGTCTCAGAGAGAAGCCGAGGAGCCAAGCTCACAGCTGCCTTTTAAACAGCTGCTGCAGGACGACGAATAATCCAATGATGTCTCCGGTAAGATATATATACAAATTTTCCCATCCAAAAACATGCTGGTTGACGTAGAGATACATGTTTGTTTGACCGTTTGTTTGTCTCGGCGCTAAAGACAGCTGCAATACACCGCTTTACACCAACAGCTTTCTTCTTTGTAGTCTCCATTATTAAATGAACAAACTGCAAAAGATTCAGCAACACAGATGTCCAGAATACTGTGGAATTGCGCAATGAAAAGAGACTACTTTTAGCCGCTACTAGTGCGCTGCGCTAATATTTCCTGACAGTCCGTGACGTCCCGCGTCATCATTCTGCAACGTTTTCAACAAGAATCTCCGCGTGGAATTTAAAATTGCAATTTAGTAAAGTAAAGCGGCCGTATTGTCATGTGTTGCAATGTTAATATTTCATCATTGATATATAAACTATCAGACTGCGTGGTGGCTGGTAGTGGCTTTCAGTAGGACTTTAAACACAAACACAATAGTCTCATTGGAACACAGCAAAACACACATACACTTAATTGACAAAAGTATTCGGCCAACAATCCAAATGATCATAATCAGGTGTCTTAATCCCAGGTGTATCAAATCCAGCACTTAGGCATGGAGACTGTTTCTACAAACATTTGAGAAAGAATGGGCCGCTCTCAGTGATTTCCAGCGTGGAACTGTCATAGGATGCCACCTGTGCAACAAATCCAGTCCTAAAATTTCCCAAAGTCAACCGTTGGCTTTATTATAACAAAATTGAAGAGTTTGGGAACAACAGCAACTCAGCCAGCAAGAGGTAGGCCAGGTAAACTGACAGAGAGGTCAGCATAGTGCAAAAACTTTCTGCACAGTCACTTGCTACACAGCTCTAACCTTCATGTGACCTTCCAATTAGCCCGTGTGTGAGGTTGTTTTTCAGGAGTTGGGCTCGGCCCCTTAGCTCCAGTGAAAGGAACTTTGAATGCTCCGGGATACCAAAACATTTTGGACAATTCCATGCTCCCAACCTTGTGGGAACAGCCATCCATGAAGATATAAACACACTCTGCAACCTTGTGGACAGCCATCCATGAAGATATAAACACACTCTGCAACCTTGTGGACAGCCTTCTCAGAAGACATAAACACACTCTGCAACCTTGTGGACAGCCTTCTCAGAACATAAACACACTCTGCAACCTTGTGGACAGCCTTCGCAGAAGATATAAACACACTCTGCAACCTTGTGGACAGCCATTCATGAAGATATAAACACACTCTGCAACCTTGTGGACAGCCATCCATGAAAATATAAACACACTCTGCAACCTTGTGGACAGCCATCCATGAAGATATAAACACTCTGCAACCTTGTGGACAGCCATCCATGAAGATATAAACACACTCTGCAACCTTGTGGACAGTCATCCATGAAGATATAAACACACTCTGCAACCTTGTGGACAGCCATCCATGAAGATATAAACACTCTGCAACCTTGTGGACAGCCATCCATGAAGATATAAACACACTCTCCAACCTTGTGGACAGCCTTCTCAGAAGACATAAACACACTCTGCAACCTTGTGGACAGCCATCCATGAAGATATAAACACACTCTGCAACCTTGTGGACAGCCATCCATGAAGATATAAACACTCTGCAACCTTGTGGACAGCCATCCATGAAGATATAAACACACTCTGCAACCTTGTGGACAGCCATCCATGAAGATATAAACACACTCCACAACCTTGTGGACAGCCATCCATGAAGATATAAAGACACTCTGCAACCTTGTGGACAGCCTTCTCAGAAGACATAAACACACTCTGCAACCTTGTGGACAGCCTTCTCAGAACATAAACACACTCTGCAACCTTGTGGACAGCCTTCCCAGAAGATATAAACACACTCTGCAACCTTGTGGACAGCCTTCTCAGAAGACATAAACACACTCTGCAACCTTGTGGACAGCCATCCATGAAGATATAAACACACTCTGCAACCTTGTGGACAGCCATCCATGAAGATATAAACACACTCTGCAACCTTGTGGACAGCCATCCATGAAGATATAAACACACTCTGCAACCTTGTGGACAGCCATCCATGAAGATATAAACACACTCTGCAACCTTGTGGACAGCCTTCTCAGAAGACATAAACACACTCTGCAACCTTGTGGACAGCCTTCTCAGAACATAAACACACTCTGCAACCTTGTGGACAGCCTTCGCAGAAGATATAAACACACTCTGCAACCTTGTGGACAGCCATCCATGAAGATATAAACACACTCTGCAACCTTGTGGACAGCCATCCATGAAAATATAAACACACTCTGCAACCTTGTGGACAGCCATCCATGAAGATATAAACACACTCTGCAACCTTGTGGACAGCCATCCATGAAGATATAAACACACTCTGCAACCTTCTGGACAGCCATCCATGAAGATATAAACACACTCTGCAACCTTGTGGACAGCCTTCTCAGAAGACATAAACACACTCTGCAACCTTGTGGACAGCCATCCATGAAGATATAAACACACTCTGCAACCTTGTGGACAGCCATCCATGAAAATATAAACACACTCTGCAACCTTGTGGACAGCCATCCATGAAGATATAAACACACTCTGCAACCTTGTGGACAGCCATCCATGAAGATATAAACACTCTGCAACCTTGTGGACAGCCTTCTCAGAAGACATAAACACACTCTGCAACCTTGTGGACAGCCATCCATGAAGATATAAACACACTCTGCAACCTTGTGGACAGCCATCCATGAAGATATAAACACACTCTGCAACCTTGTGGACAGCCATCCATGAAAATATAAACACACTCTGCAACCTTGTGGACAGCCATCCATGAAGATATAAACACACTCTGCAACCTTGTGGACAGCCTTCCCAGAAGATATAAAGACACTCTGCAACCTTGTGGACAGCCTTCTCAGAAGACATAAACACACTCTGCAACCTTGTGGACAGCCATCCATGAAGATATAAACACACTCTGCAACCTTGTGGACAGCCATCCATGAAAATATAAACACACTCTGCAACCTTGTGGACAGCCATCCATGAAGATATAAACACACTCTGCAACCTTGTGGACAGCCATCCATGAAGATATAAACACACTCTGCAACCTTCTGGACAGCCATCCATGAAGATATAAACACACTCTGCAACCTTGTGGACAGCCTTCTCAGAAGACATAAACACACTCTGCAACCTTGTGGACAGCCATCCATGAAGATATAAACACACTCTGCAACCTTGTGGACAGCCATCCATGAAAATATAAACACACTCTGCAACCTTGTGGACAGCCATCCATGAAGATATAAACACACTCTGCAACCTTGTGGACAGCCATCCATGAAGATATAAACACTCTGCAACCTTGTGGACAGCCTTCTCAGAAGACATAAACACACTCTGCAACCTTGTGGACAGCCATCCATGAAGATATAAACACACTCTGCAACCTTGTGGACAGCCATCCATGAAGATATAAACACACTCTGCAACCTTGTGGACAGCCATCCATGAAAATATAAACACACTCTGCAACCTTGTGGACAGCCATCCATGAAGATATAAACACACTCTGCAACCTTGTGGACAGCCTTCCCAGAAGATATAAAGACACTCTGCAACCTTGTGGACAGCCTTCTCAGAAGACATAAACACACTCTGCAACCTTGTGGACAGCCATCCATGAAGATATAAACACACTCTGCAACCTTGTGGACAGCCATCCATGAAAATATAAACACACTCTGCAACCTTGTGGACAGCCATCCATGAAGATATAAACACACTCTGCAACCTTGTGGACAGCCATCCATGAAGATATAAACACACTCTGCAACCTTGTGGACAGCCATCCATGAAAATATAAACACACTCTGCAACCTTGTGGACAGCCATCCATGAAGATATAAACACACTCTGCAACCTTGTGGACAGCCTTCCCAGAAGATATAAAGACACTCTGCAACCTTGTGGACAGCCTTCCCAGAAGATATAAACACACTCTGCAACCTTGTGGACAGCCTTCCCAGAAGATATAAAGACACTCTGCAACCTTGTGGACAGCCTTCTCAGAAGACATAAACACACTCTGCAACCTTGTGGACAGCCATCCATGAAGATATAAACACACTCTGCAACCTTGTGGACAGCCATCCATGAAAATATAAACACACTCTGCAACCTTGTGGACAGCCATCCATGAAGATATAAACACACTCTGCAACCTTGTGGACAGCCATCCATGAAGATATAAACACTCTGCAACCTTGTGGACAGCCTTCTCAGAAGACATAAACACACTCTGCAACCTTGTGGACAGCCATCCATGAAGATATAAACACACTCTGCAACCTTGTGGACAGCCTTCCCAGAAGAGTTGAAGCTGTAATAGCTGCAAAAGGTGAATGTGATGGCACTTCAGGTTCCTATGTGAGCGAGGTCAGGTGCACAAACACTGCTGACAACATAGTGTGTATTCCTACATGTGACAATGTTGGTAGTTGAAGTTGAAGTTAACAAACCGATTTCCGCTCAGCATGTTTCTTCTTCACGGCTCCGTATCTGGCGTACCACAGGCCGATCTCCCGTCCTTTCAGGTGTGATGGATGGCGGCTAGCAGCCGGATCCTCTTCAAGGGTGATGGAGCTCCCGCTGGACACAAGTCCTCTTTCCCTGCTGCCGTCTCCTCCTCGCCTGCTCCTTCCACCTCCTCCACGTCTACAACTCATTCCTCCACCTCCACCACCTCCACGTCTACAACTCATACCTCGGTGACCAGCAGACAATTATCTTCACACACTTAGCTTTCACTCCTTTTACGCTGAGGGCTGCCGTTGTTGTGGCGGCACAGGACCAGACTTGCAGCTACAATGTCATCCCAATAACTCCAACATGAAGACCTGCAGCTACAATGTCATCCCAATAACTCCAACATGAAGACTTGCAGCTACAATGTCATCCCAATAACTCCAACATGAAGACTTGCAGCTACAATGTCATCCCAATAACTCCAACATGAAGACTTGCAGCTACAATGTCATCCCAATAACTCCAACATGAAGACTTGCAGCTACAATGTCATCCCAATAACTCCAACATGAACTTCTATTCCATGTGCGCCTTCAAAAGAACGCTACTTCCAGCCTTTGTTTCTATACAGCGTGTCGCACTGTGATGACGTCATTTGTGTCGCTTGAAAACAACGTTGTTGGCTCTGATTGGTTTACACCTTTTAAGGGGTGGAACTTCACGTGAAGGTGCCGCGGACATCAGCGAAGTTACAAAGAAAAAGAAGGATAACCTTCTCGTCGTAAAGTAAGTTTTACAGTGAGTCGCTGTTTACAATGACTTCTTTTTTTTTTCTACAAGCATAGAGCCACGGCATCGCGCAAACGTTAATGTTAGATCTGATGGCGTCTTGCTTCCAACAGCCGCTAACTTCTCCTTTCATTCACTTGTTCACTATTTATATTTACGTCTTTCTCCAATGGTGGTTCTCAAATGTTGGTCACTCTTTATATTTACGTCTTTCTCCAATGATTCTAGAACAGTGGTTCTCAAATGTTGGTCACTCTTTATATTTACGTCTTTCTCCAATGATTCTAGAAACAGTGGTTCTCAAATGTTGGTCACTATTTATATTTACGTCTTTCTCCAATGATTCTAGAACAGTGGTTCTCAAATGTTGGTCACTATTTATATTTACGTCTTTCTCCAATGATTCTAGAACAGTGGTTCTCAAATGTTGGTCACTATTTATATTTACGTCTTTCTCCAATGATTCTAGAACAGTGGTTCTCAAATGTTGGTCACTATTTATATTTACGTCTTTCTCCAATGATTCTAGAACAGTGGTTCTCAAATGTTGGTCACTATTTATATTTACGTCTTTCTCCAATGATTCTAGAACAGTGGTTCTCAAATGTTGGTCACTATTTATATTTACGTCTTTCTCCAATGATTCTAGAACAGTGGTTCTCAAATGTTGGTCACTATTTATATTTACGTCTTTCTCCAATGATTCTAGAACAGTGGTTCTCAAATGTTGGTCACTATTTATATTTACGTCTTTCTCCAATGATTCTAGAACAGTGGTTCTCAAATGTTGGTCACTATTTATATTTACGTCTTTCTCCAATGATTCTAGAACAGTGGTTCTCAAATGTTGGTCACTATTTATATTTACGTCTTTCTCCAATGATTCTAGAACAGTGGTTCTCAAATGTTGGTCACTATTTATATTTACGTCTTTCTCCAATGATTCTAGAACAGTGGTTCTCAAATGTTGGTCACTATTTATATTTACGTCTTTCTCCAATGATTCTAGAACAGTGGTTCTCAAATGTTGGTCACTCTTTATATTTACGTCTTTCTCCAATGATTCTAGAACAGTGGTTCTCAAATGTTGGTCACTATTTTATATTTACGTCTTTCTCCAATGATTCTAGAACAGTGGTTCTCAAATGTTGGTCACTATTTATATTTACGTCTTTCTCCAATGATTCTAGAACAGTGGTTCTCAAATGTTGGTCACTATTTATATTTACGTCTTTCTCCAATGATTCTAGAACAGTGGTTCTCAAATGTTGAGGTCACTATTTATATTTACGTCTTTCTCCAATGATTCTAGAACAGTGGTTCTCAAATGTTGGTCACTATTTATATTTACGTCTTTCTCCAATGATTCTAGAACAGTGGTTCTCAAATGTTGGTCACTATTTATATTTACGTCTTTCTCCAATGATTCTAGAACAGTGGTTCTCAAATGTTGGTCACTATTTATATTTACGTCTTTCTCCAATGATTCTAGAACAGTGGTTCTCAAATGTTGGTACTTGAAGGTATGACAAGGGGTACGTCAGATTTTTTGAAAATATTCTAAAAATAGCAACAATTCAAAAATCCTTTATAAATATATTTATTGAATAATACTTCAACAAAATATGAATGTAAGTTCATAAAGTGTGAAAAGAAATACAACAATGCAATATTCAGTGTTGACAACTACATTTTTGTGGACATGTTCCATAAATATGTTGTAAAGATTTCTTTTTTTGTGAAGAAATGTTTAGAAGTAAGTTGATGACTCCAGATGGATCTCTATTACAATCCCCAAAGAGGACACTTTAAGTTGATGATTACTTCTATGTGGAGAAATATGCATTTAAAATTGAACACTTGTTTATTTTTTCAAGAAGTTTTTAGTAATAGTTATTTATACCTTTTTTTGTCCCAAATAGTTGAAGAAAGACCACTACAAATGTGCAATATTTTGCACTGTTATACAATTTAATAAATCAGAAACTGATGACATAGTGCTGTATTTTACTTCTGTATCGATTTTTATTCAAACAAAAATGCTTTGCTCTGATTAGGGGGTACTTGAATTAAAAACATGTTGACAGGGGGTACATCACTGAAAAAAGCTTGAGAACCACTGTTCTAGAGGAATGAACCTAGTGGAGAACCAGCCAGTCAGCTGTTTCATGCTCTGTTGTAACATAACGTTCACATGCTAGTTAGCCTGCTGTCAACTCACTGAAAAGTCTTAATATTCAATCAATCAATCAATGTTTATTTATATAGCCCCAAATCACAAATGTCTCAAAGGACTGTACAAATCATTACGACTACAACATCCTCGGAAGAACCCACAAAAGGGCAAGGAAAACTCACACCCAGTGGGCAGGAGAATTCACATCCAGTGGGACGCCAGTGACAATGCTGACTATGAGAAACCTTGGAGAGGACCTCAGATGTGGGCAACCCCCCCCCCCCCCCCCCCCTCTAGGGGACCGAAAGCAATGGATGTGGAGCGGGTCTAATATGATACTGTGAAAGTTCAATCCATAGTGGCTCCAACACAGCCGCGAGAGTTCAGTTCAAAGCGGATCCAAGACAGCAGCGAGAGTCCCGTCCACAGGAAACCATCTCAAGCGGAGGCGGATCAGCAGCGTAGAGATGTCCCCAACCGATACACAGGCGAGCGGTCCATCCTGGGTCCCGACGAGCGGTCCATCCTGGGTCTCGACTCTGGACAGCCAGTACTTCATCCATGGTCATCGGACCGGACCCCCTCCACAAGGGAGGGGGGGACATAGGAGAAAGAAAAGAAGCGGCAGATCAACTGGTCTAAAAAGGAGGTCTATTTAAAGGCTAGAGTATACAGATGAGTTTTAAGGTGAGACTCCTTAAATGCTTCTACTGAGGTGGCATCTCCAACTGTTACCGGGAGGGCATTCCAGAGTACTGGAGCCCGAACGGAAAACGCTCTATAGCCCGCAGACTTTTTTTGGGCTCTAGGAATCACTAATAAGGCAGATTTCTTGCCGGGACATATGGTACAATACAATCGGCAAGATAGGATGGAGCTAGACCGTGTAGTATTTTATACGTAAGTAGTAAAACCTTAAAGTCACATCTTAAGTGCACAGGAAGCCAGTGCAGGTGAGCCAGTATAGGTATATATGTATGTATATAGGTATATAAAGGTATATACAGTACAGGTATATATGTTATATAAAGGTATATACAGTACAGGTATATATGTATATAAAGTTATATACAGTATATATGTATGTATATAAAGGTATATACAGTATATATGTATGTATATATGTATATAAAGGTATATACAGTATAGGTATATATGTATGTATATATGTATATAAAGGTATATACAGTATAGGTATATATGTATGTATATATGTATATAAAGGTATATACAGTATATATGTATGTATATATGTATATAAAGGTATATACAGTATATATGTATGTATACATGTATATAAAGGTATATACAGTATATATGTATGTATATATGTATATAAAGGTATATACAGTACAGGCGTAATGTGATCAAACTTTCTTGTTCTTGTCAAAAGTCTAGCAGCCGCATTTTGTACCAACTGTAATCTTTTAATGCTAGACATGGGGAGACCCCAAAATAATAGGTTACAGTAATCGAGACGATTATTAAACTTAGGTCTACAGTGGTTTATTTGCCCGGACATGTTTTAGGCTTGAAGTGGAGATTTAATAAGACTGTGTGATTTTAAGTGATGCCTGGAGTAACGTTAACAAGACTGGCTTGTTTTTTTTCATAGCAGGCTCAGTTGAGAATGAAAAGGTAGGGGGAGAAGATTTATGACCTCTTTTTAAAAAGAAGCAAGTGAGGGTCAGGAAAAGATGAGGCAGACAAACAGCCAGGATTCAGGTGTGCCAGCAGTCCTGGGACGAGTCAGGAGGAGAGAGAATGTGATGCACACAGCCCATCATCAGCAGGTCAGAGCAGAGCAGCAGTCACATGCTCACTTATGTCACTTGAAGGTACTGACTTCCTACGTTTGGAATGTCTACATTTCCAGGTCTGTAGTAATATGGAAGATGGAAACAATTGTATGGAAATATATTTATACTTATCTGGGTTATCTTAAGATTTGTGGGTTCATTATTTTGCAAACACTACCTATCTACAATCTTCTGGAAATAATTTGGTGACTTAATGGCATACAAATTCAATAATGATAACAAATGATTTCCATGATGAATTACATAATTAATTCACATGATATACTCATCTCAAATGTCACAAATCATTGGATTCTTTTTTAGATGATTTTTTTTTACCGAGAAGTCTGCGAATTAGGGTCTGGAAATTTCAAATGTGTAGGAACTCCTAAGTTTATTTTTAGATGTTCTGAAGTGTTGGTTACTGATGTGTGTTGTTTTTTGATGGTGGTTGTATGTTCATTTTGCTTACACTAATATTTTCCTTTTAATACAATCTAGTTCCATTAGACACAGAAGAAAAAGATGGCAGCTCCCTTCCTGGGATTAGTCGGGAGAGAGAACTCACAACACAGCACAGTCCATCTTCACCAGGTCAGAGGTCAGAGGTCAGAGGTCAGACAGGAACAGTCACATGCTCAGTTCAGTAATCATGTTGCCAACTTGTGTTTCACATTTTCTGCATTGTTAATAAACTGCAAATTATATACACATAAATCTCATCTCCTGTGTGCTTAGTATGTACTTTTCAACATTTGCCGCTCCGATTGAAATTGATAAATCAAGAAAAAAATGAATTGTTATTGTCTGTGAACCCCCTGAAATAGTCTTGGCCACCCCAAGGATGAAAGTCTGGCTCCGCCACTGGCTGCTGCTACTACTATAGTCACTAAAGTAGCTGCTACTACTATAGTCACTAAAGTAGCTGCTACTACTATAGTCACTAAAGTAGCTGCTACTACTATAGTCACTAAAGTAGCTGCTACCTACTATAGTCACTAAAGTAGCTGCTACTACTATAGTCACTAAAGTAGCTGCTACTACTATAGTCACTAAAGTAGCTGCTACTACTATAGTCACTAAAGTAGCTGCTACTACTATAGTCACTAAAGTAGCTGCTAGCTACTATAGTCACTAAAGTAGCTGCTACTACTATAGTCACTAAAGTAGCTGCTACTACTATAGTCACTAAAGTAGCTGCTGCTACTATAGCTGTACTAGTCACTAAAGTAGCTGCTACTACTATAGTCACTAAAGTAGCTGCTACTACTATAGTCACTAAAGTAGCTGCTACTACTATAGTCACTAAAGTAGCTGCTACTACTATAGTCACTAAAGTAGCTGCTACTACTATAGTCACTAAAGTAGCTGCTACTACTATAGTCACTAAAGTAGCTGCTACTACTATAGTCACTAAAGTAGCTGCTGCTACTACTATAGTCACTAAAGTAGCTGCTACTACTATAGTCACTAAAGTAGCTGCTACTACTATAGTCACTAAAGTAGCTGCTACTACTATAGTCACTAAAGTAGCTGCTACTACTATAGTCTACTAAAGTAGCTGCTGCTACTATAGTCACTAAAGTAGCTGCTGCTACTATAGTCACTAAAGTAGCTGCTACTACTATAGTCACTAAAGTAGCTGCTACTACTATAGTCACTAAAGTAGCTGCTACTACTATAGTCACTAAAGTAGCTGCTGCTACTATAGTCACTAAAGTAGCTGCTGCTACTATAGTCACTAAAGTAGCTGCTGCTACTATAGTCACTAAAGTAGCTGCTGCTACTATAGTCACTAAAGTAGCTGCTGCTACTATAGTCACTAAAGTAGCTGCTGCTACTATAGTCACTAAAGTAGCTGCTACTACTATAGTCACTAAAGTATCTGCTGCTACTATAGTCACTAAAGTAGCTGCTGCTACTATAGTCACTAAAGTAGCTGCTACTATAGTCACTAAAGTAGCTGCTGCTACTATAGTCACTAAAGTAGCTGCTGCTACTATAGTCACTAAAGTAGCTGCTGCTACTATAGTCACTAAAGTAGCTGCTGCTACTATAGTCACTAAAGTAGCTGCTACTACTATAGTCACTAAAGTAGCTGCTGCTACTATAGTCACTAAAGTAGCTGCTGCTACTATAGTCACTAAAGTAGCTGCTACTACTATAGTCACTAAAGTAGCTGCTGCTACTATAGTCACTAAAGTAGCTGCTGCTACTATAGTCACTAAAGTAGCTGCTACTACTATAGTCACTAAAGTAGCTGCTACTACTATAGTCACTAAAGTAGCTGCTACTACTATAGTCACTAAAGTAGCTGCTGCTACTATAGTCACTAAAGTAGCTGCTACTATAGTCACTAAAGTAGCTGCTGCTACTATAGTCACTAAAGTAGCTGCTACTACTATAGTCACTAAAAGTAGCTGCTGCTACTATAGTCACTAAAGTAGCTGCTAGCTACTATAGTCACTAAAGTAGCTGCTACTACTATAGTCACTAAAGTAGCTGCTACTACTATAGTCACTAAAGTAGCTGCTACTACTATAGTCACTAAAGTAGCTGCTGCTACTATAGTCACTAAAGTAGCTGCTACTACTATAGTCACTAAAGTAGCTGCTACTATAGTCCTAAGTAGCTACTATAGTCACTAAAGTAGCTGCTGCTACTATAGTCACTAAAGTAGCTGCTACTACTATAGTCACTAAGTAGTAGCTGCTACTACTATAGTCACTAAAGTAGCTGCTACTACTATAGTCACTAAAGTAGCTGCTACTACTATAGTCACTAAAGTAGCTGCTAGCTACTATAGTCACTAAAGTAGCTGCTACTACTATAGTCACTAAAGTAGCTGCTGCTACTATAGTCACTAAAGTAGCTGCTACTACTATAGTCACTAAAGTAGCTGCTACTACTATAGTCACTAAAGTAGCTGCTACTACTATAGTCACTAAAGTAGCTGCTAGCTACTATAGTCACTAAAGTAGCTGCTGACTACTATAGTCACTAAAGTAGCTGCTACTACTAGTCACTAAAGTAGCTGCTACTACTATAGTCACTAAAGTAGCTGCTACTACTATAGTCACTAAAGTAGCTGCTACTACTATAGTCACTAAAGTAGCTGCTGCTACTATAGTCACTAAAGTAGCTGCTACTACTAAGTAGTCACTAAAGTAGCTGCTACTACTATAGTCACTAAAGTAGCTGCTGCTACTATAGTCACTAAAGTAGCTGCTACTACTATAGTCACTAAAGTAGCTGCTACTACTATAGTCACTAAAGTAGCTGCTACTACTATAGTCACTAAAGTAGCTGCTACTACTATAGTCACTAAAGTAGCTAGCTACTATAGTCACTAAAGTAGCTGCTACTACTATAGTCACTAAAGTAGCTGCTACTACTATAGTCACTAAAGTAAGCTGCTACTACTACGTATAAGTCTACTAAAAGTAGCTGCTGCTACTATAGTCACTAAAGTAGCTGCTACTACTATAGTCACTAAAGTAGCTGCTACTACTATAGTCACTAAAGTAGCTGCTACTACTATAGTCCTAAAGTAGCTGCTACTATAGTCACTAAAGTAGCTGCTACTACTATAGTCACTAAAGTAGCTGCTGCTACTATAGTCACTAAAGTAGCTCTACTACTATAGTCACTAAAGTAGTGCTGCTACTATAGTCACTAAAGTAGCTGCTGCTACTATAGTCACTAAAGTAGCTGCTGCTACTATAGTCACTAAAGTAGCTGCTGCTACTATAGTCACTAAAGTAGCTGCTACTACTATAGTCACTAAAGTAGCTAAGTGCTGCTACTATAGTCACTAAAGTAGCTGCTACTACTATAGTCACTAAAGTAGCTGCTGCTACTATAGTCACTAAAGTAGCTGCTGCTACTATAGTCACTAAAGTAGCTGCTGCTACCTATAGTCACTAAAGTAAGCTCTGCTGCGCTACTATAGTCACTAAAGTAGCTGCTACTACTATAGTCACAATAAAGTAGCTGCTGCTACTATAGTCACTAAAGTATCTGCTAGCTACTATAGTCACTAAAGTGAGCTGCTAAGGCATCTAAACTACTAAGTCAAAGTAGAAGCTGCAGCTAAGCTGGCTATCACTAGTAGAAGTC
>NC_084628.1:1870979-1906532 GCF_033978795.1 Nerophis ophidion | reverse complement strand
CACTAAAGTAGCTGCTGCTACTATAGTCACTAAAGTAGCTGCTACTATAGTCACTAAAGTAGCTGCTGCTACTATAGTCACTAAAGTAGCTGCTGCTACTATAGTCACTAAAGTAGCTGCTGCTACTATAGTCACTAAAGTAGCTGCTGCTACTATAGTCACTAAAGTAGCTGCTGCTACTATAGTCACTAAAGTAGCTGCTGCTACTATAGTCACTAAAGTAGCTGCTGCTACTATAGTCACTAAAGTAGCTGCTGCTACTATAGTCACTAAAGTAGCTGCTGCTACTATAGTCACTAAAGTAGCTGCTGCTACTATAGTCACTAAAGTAGCTGCTGCTACTATAGTCACTAAAGTAGCTGCTGCTACTATAGTCACTAAAGTAGCTGCTGCTACTATAGTCACTAAAGTAGCTGCTGCTACTATAGTCACTAAAGTAGCTGCTGCTACTATAGTCACTAAAGTAGCTGCTGCTACTATAGTCACTAAAGTAGCTGCTGCTACTATAGTCACTAAAGTAGCTGCTGCTACTATAGTCACTAAAGTAGCTGCTGCTACTATAGTCACTAAAGTAGCTGCTGCTACTATAGTCACTAAAGTAGCTGCTGCTACTATAGTCACTAAAGTAGCTGCTGCTACTATAGTCACTAAAGTAGCTGCTGCTACTATAGTCACTAAAGTAGCTGCTGCTACTATAGTCACTAAAGTAGCTGCTGCTACTATAGTCACTAAAGTAGCTGCTGCTACTATAGTCACTAAAGTAGCTGCTGCTACTATAGTCACTAAAGTAGCTGCTGCTACTATAGTCACTAAGTAGCTGCTGCTACTATAGTCACTAAAGTAGCTGCTGCTACTATAGTCACTAAAGTAGCTGCTGCTACTATAGTCACTAAAGTAGCTGCTGCTACTATAGTCACTAAAGTAGCTGCTGCTACTATAGTCACTAAAGTAGCTGCTGCTACTATAGTCACTAAAGTAGCTGCTGCTACTATAGTCACTAAAGTAGCTGCTGCTACTATAGTCACTAAAGTAGCTGCTGCTACTATAGTCACTAAAGTAGCTGCTGCTACTATAGTCACTAAAGTAGCTGCTGCTACTATAGTCACTAAAGTAGCTGCTGCTACTATAGTCACTAAAGTAGCTGCTGCTACTATAGTCACTAAAGTAGCTGCTGCTACTATAGTCACTAAAGTAGCTGCTGCTACTATAGTCACTAAAGTAGCTGCTGCTACTATAGTCACTAAAGTAGCTGCTACTACTATAGTCACTAAAGTAGCTGCTACTACTAATAGTCACTAAAGTAGCTGCTGCTACTATAGTCACTAAAGTAGCTGCTACTACTATAGTCACTAAAGTAGCTGCTACTACTATAGTCACTAAAGTAGCTGCTGCTACTATAGTCACTAAAGTAGCTGCTGCTACTATAGTCACTAAAGTAGCTGCTACTACTATAGTCACTAAAGTAGCTGCTACTACTATAGTCACTAAAGTAGCTGCTGCTACTATAGTCACTAAAGTAGCTGCTGCTACTATAGTCACTAAAGTAGCTGCTGCTACTATAGTCACTAAAGTAGCTGCTGCTACTATAGTCACTAAAGTAGCTGCTGCTACTATAGTCACTAAAGTAGCTGCTGCTACTATAGTCACTAAAGTAGCTGCTGCTACTATAGTCACTAAAGTAGCTGCTGCTACTATAGTCACTAAAGTAGCTGCTGCTACTATAGTCACTAAAGTAGCTGCTGCTACTATAGTCACTAAAGTAGCTGCTGCTACTATAGTCACTAAAGTAGCTGCTGCTACTATAGTCACTAAAGTAGCTGCTGCTACTATAGTCACTAAAGTAGCTGCTGCTACTATAGTCACTAAAGTAGCTGCTGCTACTATAGTCACTAAAGTAGCTGCTGCTACTATAGTCACTAAAGTAGCTGCTGCTACTATAGTCACTAAAGTAGCTGCTGCTACTATAGTCACTAAAGTAGCTGCTGCTACTATAGTCACTAAAGTAGCTGCTGCTACTATAGTCACTAAAGTAGCTGCTGCTACTATAGTCACTAAAGTAGCTGCTGCTACTATAGTCACTAAAGTAGCTGCTGCTACTATAGTCACTAAAGTAGCTGCTGCTACTATAGTCACTAAAGTAGCTGCTGCTACTATAGTCACTAAAGTAGCTGCTGCTACTATAGTCACTAAAGTAGCTGCTGCTACTATAGTCACTAAAGTAGCTGCTGCTACTATAGTCACTAAAGTAGCTGCTGCTACTATAGTCACTAAAGTAGCTGCTGCTACTATAGTCACTAAAGTAGCTGCTGCTACTATAGTCACTAAAGTAGCTGCTGCTACTATAGTCACTAAAGTAGCTGCTGCTACTACTATAGTCACTAAAGTAGCTGCTGCTACTATAGTCACTAAAGTAGCTGCTACTACTATAGTCACTAAAGTAGCTGCTGCTACTATAGTCACTAAAGTAGCTGCTGCTACTATAGTCACTAAAGTAGCTGCTACTACTATAGTCACTAAAGTAGCTGCTGCTACTATAGTCACTAAAGTAGCTGCTACTACTATAGTCACTAAAGTAGCTGCTACTACTATAGTCACTAAAGTAGCTGCTGCTACTATAGTCACTAAAGTAGCTGCTACTACTATAGTCACTAAGTAGCTGCTGCTACTATAGTCACTAAAGTAGCTGCTACTACTATAGTCACTAAAGTAGCTGCTACTACTATAGTCACTAAAGTAGCTGCTACTACTATAGTCACTAAAGTAGCTGCTGCTACTATAGTCACTAAAGTAGCTGCTACTATAGTCACTAAAGTAGCTGCTGCTACTATAGTCACTAAAGTAGCTGCTGCTACTATAGTCACTAAAGTAGCTGCTGCTACTATAGTCACTAAAGTAGCTGCTGCTACTATAGTCACTAAAGTAGCTGCTACTACTATAGTCACTAAAGTAGCTGCTACTACTATAGTCACTAAAGTAGCTGCTACTACTATAGTCACTAAAGTAGCTGCTGCTACTATAGTCACTAAAGTAGCTGCTGCTACTATAGTCACTAAAGTAGCTGCTGCTACTATAGTCACTAAAGTAGCTGCTACTATAGTCACTAAAGTAGCTGCTGCTACTATAGTCACTAA
This sequence comes from Nerophis ophidion, assembly GCF_033978795.1. Classification (NCBI taxonomy): domain Eukaryota; kingdom Metazoa; phylum Chordata; class Actinopteri; order Syngnathiformes; family Syngnathidae; genus Nerophis; species Nerophis ophidion. The sequence goes on along the minus strand of NC_084628.1, from coordinate 1,903,401 downwards.
AGTAGCTGCTACTACTATAGTCACTAAAGTAGTAGCAGCTACTATAGTCACTAAAGTAGCTGCTACTACTATAGTCACTAAAGTAGCTGCTACTACTATAGTCACTAAAGTAGCTGCTACTACTATAGTCACTAAAGTAGCTGCTACTACTATAGTCACTAAAGTAGCTGCTGCTACTATAGTCACTAAAGTAGCTGCTACTACTATAGTCACTAAAGTAGCTGCTACTACTATAGTCACTAAAGTAGCTGCTACTACTATAGTCACTAAAGTAGCTGCTGCTACTATAGTCACTAAAGTAGCTGCTACTACTATAGTCACTAAAGTAGCTGCTACTACTATAGTCACTAAAGTAGCTGCTACTACTATAGTCACTAAAGTAGCTGCTACTACTATAGTCACTAAAGTAGCTGCTACTACTATAGTCACTAAAGTAGCTGCTACTACTATAGTCACTAAAGTAGCTGCTACTACTATAGTCACTAAAGTAGCTGCTGCTACTATAGTCACTAAAGTAGCTGCTGCTTCTATAGTCACTAAAGTAGCTGCTACTACTATAGTCACTAAAGTAGCTGCTACTACTATAGTCACTAAAGTAGCTGCTTACTACTATAGTCACTAAAGTAGCTGCTACTACTATAGTCACTAAAGTAGCTGCTACTACTATAGTCACTAAAGTAGCTGCTACTACTATAGTCACTAAAGTAGCTGCCTATACTATAGTCACTAAAGTAGCTGCTACTACTATAGTCACTAAAGTAGCTGCTGCTACTATAGTCACTAAAGTAGCTGCTACTACTATAGTCACTAAAGTAGCTGCTACTACTATAGTCACTAAAGTAGCTGCTACTACTATAGTCACTAAAGTAGCTGCTGCTACTATAGTCACTAAAGTAGCTGCTACTACTATAGTCACTAAAGTAGCTGCTACTACTATAGTCACTAAAGTAGCTGCTACTACTATAGTCACTAAAGTAGCTGCTGCTACTATAGTCACTAAAGTAGCTGCTGCTACTATAGTCACTAAAGTAGCTGCTGCTACTATAGTCACTAAAGTAGCTGCTGCTACTATAGTCACTAAAGTAGCTGCTACTACTATAGTCACTAAAGTAGCTGCTGCTACTATAGTCACTAAAGTAGCTGCTACTACTATAGTCACTAAAGTAGCTGCTGCTACTATAGTCACTAAAGTAGCTGCTACTACTATAGTCACTAAAGTAGCTGCTACTACTATAGTCACTAAAGTAGCTGCTGCTACTATAGTCACTAAAGTAGCTGCTGCTACTATAGTCACTAAAGTAGCTGCTGCTACTATAGTCACTAAAGTAGCTGCTGCTACTATAGTCACTAAAGTAGCTGCTGCTACTATAGTCACTAAAGTATCTGCTACTACTATAGTCACTAAGTAGCTGCTGCTACTATAGTCACTAAAGTAGCTGCTGCTACTATAGTCACTAAAGTAGCTGCTGCTACTATAGTCACTAAAGTAGCTGCTACTACTATAGTCACTAAAGTAGCTGCTGCTACTATAGTCACTAAAGTAGCTGCTGCTACTATAGTCACTAAAGTAGCTGCTGCTACTATAGTCACTAAAGTAGCTGCTACTATAGTCACTAAAGTAGCTGCTGCTACTATAGTCACTAAAGTAGCTGCTGCTACTATAGTCACTAAAGTAGCTGCTGCTACTATAGTCACTAAAGTAGCTGCTGCTACTATAGTCACTAAAGTAGCTGCTGCTACTATAGTCACTAAAGTAGCTGCTGCTACTATAGTCACTAAAGTAGCTGCTGCTACTATAGTCACTAAAGTAGCTGCTGCTACTATAGTCACTAAAGTAGCTGCTGCTACTATAGTCACTAAAGTAGCTGCTGCTACTATAGTCACTAAAGTAGCTGCTGCTACTATAGTCACTAAAGTAGCTGCTGCTACTATAGTCACTAAAGTAGCTGCTGCTACTATAGTCACTAAAGTAGCTGCTGCTACTATAGTCACTAAAGTAGCTGCTGCTACTATAGTCACTAAAGTAGCTGCTGCTACTATAGTCACTAAAGTAGCTGCTGCTACTATAGTCACTAAAGTAGCTGCTACTACTATAGTCACTAAAGTAGCTGCTGCTACTATAGTCACTAAAGTAGCTGCTGCTACTATAGTCACTAAAGTAGCTGCTGCTACTATAGTCACTAAAGTAGCTGCTGCTACTACTATAGTCACTAAAGTAGCTGCTGCTACTATAGTCACTAAAGTAGCTGCTGCTACTATAGTCACTAAAGTAGCTGCTGCTACTATAGTCACTAAAGTAGCTGCTGCTACTATAGTCACTAAAGTAGCTGCTGCTACTATAGTCACTAAAGTAGCTGCTGCTACTATAGTCACTAAAGTAGCTGCTGCTACTACTATAGTCACTAAAGTAGCTGCTGCTACTACTATAGTCACTAAAGTAGCTGCTGCTACTATAGTCACTAAAGTAGCTGCTGCTACTATAGTCACTAAAGTAGCTGCTGCTACTATAGTCACTAAAGTAGCTGCTGCTACTATAGTCACTAAAGTAGCTGCTGCTACTATAGTCACTAAAGTAGCTGCTGCTACTATAGTCACTAAAGTAGCTGCTGCTACTATAGTCACTAAAGTAGCTGCTGCTACTATAGTCACTAAAGTATCTGCTACTACTATAGTCACTAAAGTAGCTGCTGCTACTATAGTCACTAAAGTAGCTGCTGCTACTATAGTCACTAAAGTAGCTGCTGCTACTATAGTCACTAAAGTAGCTGCTACTACTATAGTCACTAAAGTAGCTGCTGCTACTATAGTCACTAAAGTAGCTGCTACTATAGTCACTAAAGTAGCTGCTGCTACTATAGTCACTAAAGTAGCTGCTGCTACTATAGTCACTAAAGTAGCTGCTACTACTATAGTCACTAAAGTAGCTGCTACTACTATAGTCACTAAAGTAGCTGCTACTACTATAGTCACTAAAGTAGCTGCTACTACTATAGTCACTAAAGTAGCTGCTACTACTATAGTCACTAAAGTAGCTGCTGCTACTATAGTCACTAAAGTAGCTGCTGCTACTATAGTCACTAAAGTATCTGCTACTACTATAGTCACTAAAGTAGCTGCTGCTACTATAGTCACTAAAGTAGCTGCTGCTACTATAGTCACTAAAGTAGCTGCTGCTACTATAGTCACTAAAGTAGCTGCTGCTACTATAGTCACTAAAGTAGCTGCTACTATAGTCACTAAAGTAGCTGCTGCTACTATAGTCACTAAAGTAGCTGCTGCTACTATAGTCACTAAAGTAGCTGCTGCTACTATAGTCACTAAAGTAGCTGCTGCTACTATAGTCACTAAAGTAGCTGCTGCTACTATAGTCACTAAAGTAGCTGCTGCTACTATAGTCACTAAAGTAGCTGCTGCTACTATAGTCACTAAAGTAGCTGCTGCTACTATAGTCACTAAAGTAGCTGCTGCTACTATAGTCACTAAAGTAGCTGCTGCTACTATAGTCACTAAAGTAGCTGCTGCTACTATAGTCACTAAAGTAGCTGCTGCTACTATAGTCACTAAAGTAGCTGCTGCTACTATAGTCACTAAAGTAGCTGCTGCTACTATAGTCACTAAAGTAGCTGCTGCTACTATAGTCACTAAAGTAGCTGCTGCTACTATAGTCACTAAAGTAGCTGCTGCTACTATAGTCACTAAAGTAGCTGCTGCTACTATAGTCACTAAAGTAGCTGCTGCTACTATAGTCACTAAAGTAGCTGCTGCTACTATAGTCACTAAAGTAGCTGCTGCTACTATAGTCACTAAAGTAGCTGCTGCTACTATAGTCACTAAAGTAGCTGCTGCTACTATAGTCACTAAAGTAGCTGCTGCTACTATAGTCACTAAAGTAGCTGCTGCTACTACTATAGTCACTAAAGTAGCTGCTGCTACTACTATAGTCACTAAAGTAGCTGCTACTACTATAGTCACTAAAGTAGCTGCTGCTACTATAGTCACTAAAGTAGCTGCTGCTACTATAGTCACTAAAGTAGCTGCTGCTACTATAGTCACTAAAGTAGCTGCTGCTACTATAGTCACTAAAGTAGCTGCTACTACTATAGTCACTAAAGTAGCTGCTGCTACTATAGTCACTAAAGTAGCTGCTGCTACTACTATAGTCACTAAAGTAGCTGCTGCTACTACTATAGTCACTAAAGTAGCTGCTACTACTATAGTCACTAAAGTAGCTGCTGCTACTATAGTCACTAAAGTAGCTGCTGCTACTATAGTCACTAAAGTAGCTGCTGCTACTATAGTCACTAAAGTAGCTGCTGCTACTATAGTCACTAAAGTAGCTGCTGCTACTATAGTCACTAAAGTAGCTGCTACTACTATAGTCACTAAAGTAGCTGCTGCTACTATAGTCACTAAAGTAGCTGCTGCTACTATAGTCACTAAAGTAGCTGCTACTACTATAGTCACTAAAGTAGCTGCTGCTACTATAGTCATTAAAGTAGCTGCTGCTACTATAGTCACTAAAGTAGCTGCTGCTACTATAGTCACTAAAGTAGCTGCTACTACTATAGTCACTAAAGTAGCTGCTACTACTATAGTCACTAAAGTAGCTGCTACTACTATAGTCACTAAAGTAGCTGCTACTACTATAGTCACTAAAGTAGCTGCTACTACTATAGTCACTAAAGTAGCTGCTACTACTATAGTCACTAAAGTAGCTGCTACTACTATAGTCACTAAGTAGCTGCTGCTACTATAGTCACTAAAGTAGCTGCTGCTACTATAGTCACTAAAGTAGCTGCTACTACTATAGTCACTAAAGTAGCTGCTGCTACTATAGTCACTAAAGTAGCTGCTGCTACTATAGTCACTAAAGTAGCTGCTGCTACTATAGTCACTAAAGTAGCTGCTACTATAGTCACTAAAGTAGCTGCTGCTACTATAGTCACTAAAGTAGCTGCTGCTACTATAGTCACTAAAGTAGCTGCTGCTACTATAGTCACTAAAGTAGCTGCTGCTACTATAGTCACTAAAGTAGCTGCTGCTACTATAGTCACTAAAGTAGCTGCTGCTACTATAGTCACTAAAGTAGCTGCTGCTACTATAGTCACTAAAGTAGCTGCTGCTACTATAGTCACTAAAGTAGCTGCTGCTACTATAGTCACTAAAGTAGCTGCTGCTACTATAGTCACTAAAGTAGCTGCTGCTACTATAGTCACTAAAGTAGCTGCTGCTACTATAGTCACTAAAGTAGCTGCTGCTACTATAGTCACTAAAGTAGCTGCTGCTACTATAGTCACTAAAGTAGCTGCTGCTACTATAGTCACTAAAGTAGCTGCTGCTACTATAGTCACTAAAGTAGCTGCTGCTACTATAGTCACTAAAGTAGCTGCTGCTACTACTATAGTCACTAAAGTAGCTGCTGCTACTATAGTCACTAAAGTAGCTGCTGCTACTATAGTCACTAAAGTAGCTGCTGCTACTATAGTCACTAAAGTAGCTGCTGCTACTATAGTCACTAAAGTAGCTGCTGCTACTATAGTCACTAAAGTAGCTGCTGCTACTATAGTCACTAAAGTAGCTGCTGCTACTATAGTCACTAAAGTAGCTGCTGCTACTATAGTCACTAAAGTAGCTGCTGCTACTATAGTCACTAAAGTAGCTGCTGCTACTATAGTCACTAAAGTAGCTGCTGCTACTATAGTCACTAAAGTAGCTGCTGCTACTATAGTCACTAAAGTAGCTGCTGCTACTATAGTCACTAAAGTAGCTGCTGCTACTATAGTCACTAAAGTAGCTGCTTTGCTACTATAGTCACTAAAGTAGCTGCTGCTACTATAGTCACTAAAGTAGCTGCTGCTACTATAGTCACTAAAGTAGCTGCTGCTACTACTATAGTCACTAAAGTAGCTGCTGCTACTACTATAGTCACTAAAGTAGCTGCTGCTACTATAGTCACTAAAGTAGCTGCTGCTACTATAGTCACTAAAGTAGCTGCTGCTACTATAGTCACTAAAGTAGCTGCTGCTACTATAGTCACTAAAGTAGCTGCTGCTACTATAGTCACTAAAGTAGCTGCTGCTACTATAGTCACTAAAGTAGCTGCTACTACTATAGTCACTAAAGTAGCTGCTGCTACTATAGTCACTACAGTAGCTGCTACTACTATAGTCACTAAAGTAGCTGCTGCTACTATAGTCACTAAAGTAGCTGCTGCTACTATAGTCACTAAAGTAGCTGCTGCTACTATAGTCACTAAAGTAGCTGCTACTACTATAGTCACTAAAGTAGCTGCTACTACTATAGTCACTAAAGTAGCTGCTACTACTATAGTCACTAAAGTAGCTGCTACTACTATAGTCACTAAAGTAGCTGCTGCTACTATAGTCACTAAAGTAGCTGCTGCTACTATAGTCACTAAAGTATCTGCTGCTACTATAGTCACTAAAGTAGCTGCTGCTACTATAGTCACTAAAGTAGCTGCTGCTACTATAGTCACTAAAGTAGCTGCTGCTACTATAGTCACTAAAGTAGCTGCTGCTACTATAGTCACTAAAGTAGCTGCTACTACTATAGTCACTAAAGTAGCTGCTGCTACTATAGTCACTAAAGTAGCTGCTACTATAGTCACTAAAGTAGCTGCTGCTACTATAGTCACTAAAGTAGCTGCTGCTACTATAGTCACTAAAGTAGCTGCTACTACTATAGTCACTAAAGTAGCTGCTACTACTATAGTCACTAAAGTAGCTGCTACTACTATAGTCACTAAAGTAGCTGCTGCTACTATAGTCACTAAAGTAGCTGCTGCTACTATAGTCACTAAAGTAGCTGCTGCTACTATAGTCACTAAAGTAGCTGCTGCTACTATAGTCACTAAAGTAGCTGCTGCTACTATAGTCACTAAAGTAGCTGCTGCTACTATAGTCACTAAAGTAGCTGCTGCTACTATAGTCACTAAAGTAGCTGCTGCTACTATAGTCACTAAAGTAGCTGCTGCTACTATAGTCACTAAAGTAGCTGCTGCTACTATAGTCACTAAAGTAGCTGCTGCTACTATAGTCACTAAAGTAGCTGCTGCTACTATAGTCACTAAAGTAGCTGCTGCTACTATAGTCACTAAAGTAGCTGCTGCTACTATAGTCACTAAAGTAGCTGCTGCTACTATAGTCACTAAAGTAGCTGCTGCTACTATAGTCACTAAAGTAGCTGCTGCTACTATAGTCACTAAAGTAGCTGCTGCTACTATAGTCACTAAAGTAGCTGCTGCTACTATAGTCACTAAAGTAGCTGCTGCTACTATAGTCACTAAAGTAGCTGCTGCTACTATAGTCACTAAAGTAGCTGCTGCTACTATAGTCACTAAAGTAGCTGCTGCTACTATAGTCACTAAAGTAGCTGCTGCTACTATAGTCACTAAAGTAGCTGCTGCTACTATAGTCACTAAAGTAGCTGCTGCTACTATAGTCACTAAAGTAGCTGCTGCTACTATAGTCACTAAAGTAGCTGCTGCTACTATAGTCACTAAAGTAGCTGCTGCTACTATAGTCACTAAAGTAGCTGCTGCTACTATAGTCACTAAAGTAGCTGCTGCTACTACTATAGTCACTAAAGTAGCTGCTGCTACTACTATAGTCACTAAAGTAGCTGCTGCTACTATAGTCACTAAAGTAGCTGCTGCTACTATAGTCACTAAAGTAGCTGCTGCTACTATAGTCACTAAAGTAGCTGCTGCTACTATAGTCACTAAAGTAGCTGCTGCTACTATAGTCACTAAAGTAGCTGCTGCTACTATAGTCACTAAAGTAGCTGCTGCTACTATAGTCACTAAAGTAGCTGCTGCTACTATAGTCACTAAAGTAGCTGCTGCTACTATAGTCACTAAAGTAGCTGCTGCTACTATAGTCACTAAAGTAGCTGCTGCTACTATAGTCACTAAAGTAGCTGCTGCTACTATAGTCACTAAAGTAGCTGCTGCTACTATAGTCACTAAAGTAGCTGCTGCTACTACTATAGTCACTAAAGTAGCTGCTGCTACTACTATAGTCACTAAAGTAGCTGCTGCTACTACTATAGTCACTAAAGTAGCTGCTGCTACTATAGTCACTAAAGTAGCTGCTGCTACTATAGTCACTAAAGTAGCTGCTGCTACTACTATAGTCACTAAAGTAGCTGCTGCTAACTATAGTCACTAAAGTAGCTGCTGCTACTATAGTCACTAAAGTAGCTGCTGCTACTATAGTCACTAAAGTAGCTGCTGCTACTATAGTCACTAAAGTAGCTGCTGCTACTATAGTCACTAAAGTAGCTGCTGCTACTATAGTCACTAAAGTAGCTGCTGCTACTATAGTCACTAAAGTAGCTGCTACTACTATAGTCACTAAAGTAGCTGCTACTACTATAGTCACTAAAGTAGCTGCTACGCTGCCATCTGGTGGCAAGAAGCTAAATTGCATCCTCAGCCAACAGGAAGTTCGACATGAGTCAGAAGGATTTCAAACACCAATCAGTTTATTGATCTGCCGAGGTCAAAGGTCAGGGTCAAACACCTGAGGGTCACACAAGGACTGGCCCACCTGTGTCAGACACCTGAGGGTCACACAAGGACTGGCCCACCTGTGTCAGACACCTGAGGGTCACACAAGGACTGGACCACCTGTGTCAGACACCTGAGGGTCACACAAGGACTGGCCCACCTGTGTCAGACACCTGAGGGTCACACAAGGACTGGCCCACCTGTGTCAGACACCTGAGGGTCACACAAGGACTGGCCCACCTGTGTCAGACACCTGAGGGTCACACAAGGACTGGACCACCTGTGTCAGACACCTGAGGGTCACACAAGGACTGGACCACCTGTGTCAGACACCTGAGGGTCACACAAGGACTGGACCACCTGTGTCAGACACCTGAGGGTCACACAAGGACTGGCCCACCTGTGTCAGACACCTGAGGGTCACACAAGGACTGGACCACCTGTGCCAGCATGGAGTTGCAGAGCGCGGCGTAAGGATTCATGTTCACCAGCTGCCGGCGGGCAAAGACGCTGCCCAGCGCCGCCGCCTTCTGGAAGTCTGCCAGGGCCGAGTCCTCCTGACCCTGCAGCCTGTAGACCAGACCCCTCTGGACCAGCACCTGGCGGGAGGTCACACCTGCACCTGTGCTCAGAGACATGGCGCGCTCCAAGTCCTCCAGCGCACCTGGGGGAGGGGGGAGGGGCAAACATCAACACAGTTACACAACCACAACACTCATACTGTACATCATAACAGTTACACAACTACAACACTCATACTGTACATCATGACAGTTACACAACCACAACACTCATACTGTACATCATGACAGTTACACAACTACAACACTTATACTGTACATCATGACAGTTACACAACTACAACACTCATACTGTACATCATGACAGTTACACAACCACAACACTCATACTGTACATCATGACAGTTACACAACCACAACACTCATACTGTACATCATGACAGTTACACAACTACAACACTCATACTGTACATCATGACAGTTACACAACCACAACACTCATACTGTACATCATGACAGTTACACAACCACAACACTCATACTGTACATCATGACAGTTACACAACTACAACACTCATACTGTACATCATGACAGTTACACAACTACAACACTCATACTGTACATCATGACAGTTACACAACTACAACACTCATACTGTACATCATGACAGTTACACAACTACAACATTTATACTGTACATCATGACAGTTACACAACTATAAAACTTATACTGTACATCATGACAGTTACACAACCACAACACTCATACTGTACATCATGACAGTTACACAACTACAACACTCATACTGTACATCATGACAGTTACACAACTACAACACTCATACTGTACATCATGACAGTTACACAACTACAACACTCATACTGTACATCATGACAGTTACACAACTACAACACTCATACTGTACATCATGACAGTTACACAACTACAACACTCATACTGTACATCATGACAGTTACACAACTACAACACTCATACTGTACATCATGACAGTTACACAACTACAACACTTATACTGTACATCATGACAGTTACACAACCACAACACTCATACTGTACATCATGACAGTTACACAACTACAACACTCATACTGTACATCATGACAGTTACACAACTACAACACTCATACTGTACATCATGACAGTTACACAACTACAACACTCATACTGTACATCATGACAGTTACACAACTACAACATTTATACTGTACATCATGACAGTTACACAACTATAAAACTTATACTGTACATCATGACAGTTACACAACCACAACACTCATACTGTACATCATGACAGTTACACAACTACAACACTCATACTGTACATCATGACAGTTACACAACTACAACACTCATACTGTACATCATGACAGTTACACAACTACAACACTCATACTGTACATCATGACAGTTACACAACTACAACACTCATACTGTACATCATGACACACAACTACAACACTTATACTGTACATCATGACAGTTACACAACTACAACACTCATATTGTACATCATGACAGTTACATAACTATAAAACTTATACTGTACATCATGACAGTTACACAACTACAACATTTATACTGTACATCAACACAGTTACACAACTACAACACTCATACTGTACATCATGAGAGTTACACAACTGCAACACTCATAATGTACATCATGACAGTTACACAACCACAACACTCATACTGTACATCATGACAGTTACACAACTACAACACTCATACTGTACATCATGACAGTTACACAACTAAAACACTTATACTGTACATCATGACAGTTAAACAACTACAACACTCATAATGTACATCATGACAGTTACAAAAGTACAACACTTATACTGTACATCATGACAATTACATAACTACAACTCTTATACTGTACATCATGACAGTTACACAACTACAACACTCATACTGTACATCATGACAGTTACACAACTACAACACTTATACTGTACATCATGACAGTTACACAACTACAACACTTATACTGTACATCATGACAGTTAAACAACTACAACACTCATACTGTACATCATGACAGTTACACAACTACAACACTCATAATGTACATCATGACAGTTACAAAAGTACAACCCCTTTACTGTACATCATGACAATTACATAACTACAACTCTTATACTGTACATCATGACAGTTACACAACTACAACATTTATACTGTACATCATGACAGTTACACAACTACAACATTTATACTGTACATCATGACAGTTACACAACTATAAAACTTATACTGTACATCATGACTGTTACACAACTATAAAACTTATACTGTACATCATGACAATTACATAACTACAACTCTTGTACTGTACATCATGACATTTACACAACTACAACACTCATACTGTACATCATGACAGTTACACAACTACAGCACTCATACTGTACATCATGACAGTTACACAACTACAACACTTATACTGTACATCATGACAGTTACACAACTATAAAACTTATACTGTACATAATGACAATTACATAACTACAACTCTTGTACTGTACATCATGACAGTTACACAACTACAACACTTATACCGTACATCATGACAGTTAAACAACTACAACACTCATAATGTACATCATGACAGTTACACAACTACAACACTCATAATGTACATCATGACAGTTACAAAAGTACAACGCTTATACTGTACATCATGACAATTACATAACTACAACTCTTATACTGAACATCATGACAGTTACACAACTACAACACTCATACTGTACATCATGACAGTTACACAACTACAACACTTATACTGTACATCATGACAGTTACACAACTATAAAACTTATACTGTACATAATGACAATTACATAACTACAACTCTTGTACTGTACATCATGACAGTTACACAACTACAACACTTATACCGTACATCATGACAGTTAAACAACTACAACACTCATAATGTACATCATGACAGTTACACAACTACAACACTCATAATGTACATCATGACAGTTACACAACTACAACACTCATACTGTACATCATGACAGTTACACAACTACAACACTCATACTGTACATCATGACAGTTACACAACTACAACACTTATACTGAACATCATGACAGTTACACAACTACAACACTCATACTGTACATCATGACAGTTAAACAACTACAACACTTATACTGTACATCATGACAGTTACACAACTATAAAACTTATACTGTACATAATGACAATTACATAACTACAACTCTTGTACTGTACATCATGACAGCTACACAACTACAACACTCATACTGTACATCATGACAGTTACACAACTACAACACTTATACTGAACATCATGACAGTTACACAACTACAACACTCATACTGTACATCATGACAGTTACACAACTACAACACTTATACTGAACATCATGACAGTTACACAACTACTACACTCATACTGTACATTATGACAGTTACACAACTACAACACTTATACTGAACATCATGACAGTTACACAACTACAACGCTCATACTGTACATTATGACAGTTACATAACTTCAACACTTATGCTGAACATCATGATAGATACACAACTACAACACAACTTTAACACATATACTGTATATTGATACAGTTACACTACAACACAACTACACAACATATACTGTACATGAATTCAGTTGCACAACTACACAGCATATACTGTACATGAATACAGTTGCACAACTACACAACATATACTGTACATGAATACAGTTGCACAACTACACAACATATACTGTACATGAATACAGTTGCACAACTACACAACATATACTGTACATGAATTCAGTTGCACAACTACACGACATATACTGTACATGAATACAGTTGCACAACTACACAACATATACTGTACATGAATACAGTTGCACAACTACACAACATATACTGTACATGAATACAGTTGCACAACTACACAACATATACTGTACATGAATACAGTTGCACAACTACACAACATATACTGTACATGAATACAGTTGCACAACTACACGACATATACTGTACATGAATACAGTTGCACAACTACACAACATATACTGTACATGAATTCAGTTGCACAACTACACGACATATACTGTACATGAATACAGTTGCACAACTACACAACATATACTGTACATGAATACAGTTGCACAACTACACGACATATACTGTACATGAATACAGTTGCACAACTACACAACATATACTGTACATGAATACAGTTGCACAACTACACAACATATACTGTACATGAATACAGTTGCACAACTACACAACATATACTGTACATGAATTCAGTTGCACAACTACACGACATATACTGTACATGAATACAGTTGCACAACTACACAACATATACTGTACATGAATACAGTTGCACAACTACACGACATATACTGTACATGAATACAGTTGCACAACTACACAACATATACTGTACATGAATACAGTTGCACAACTACACGACATATACTGTACATGAATACAGTTGCACAACTACACAACATATACTGTACATGAATACAGTTGCACAACTACACAACATATACTGTACATGAATACAGTTGCACAACTACACGACATATACTGTACATGAATACAGTTGCACAACTACACAACATATACTGTACATGAATACAGTTGCACAACTACACAACATATACTGTACATGAATACAGTTGCACAACTACACAACATATACTGTACATGAATACAGTTGCACAACTACACAACATATACTGTACATGAATACAGTTGCACAACTACACAACATATACTGTACATGAATACAGTTGCACAACTACACAACATATACTGTACATGAGATGGGTAGGTTGTGAGTTCCAACCCCGGCTGAGTCATACCAAAGACTATAAAAATGGGAGCCATGACCTCCCTGCTTGGCACTCAGCATCAAGGCTTGGAATTGGGGGTTCAATCACCAGAAATGATTCCCGGGCGCGGCCACCACTGCTGCTCACTGCTCCCCTCACCTCCCAGGGGGTTGTCAAGGGTGATGGGTCAAATGCAGAGGACTAATTTCACCACACCTAGTGTGTGTGTGTGTGTGTGTGTGTGTGTGTGTGTGTGTGTGTGTGTGTGTGTGTGTGTGTGTATGTGTGTGTGTGTGTGTGTGTGTGACTATCAGTGGTACCTTAACTTAACTTTTTACTGTACAGTTCAACAAAGTTCAACAACTACAACACAACTACACAACCTATACTGTACATGAATACATTTACACAACTACTACACAATATTTACACACCTACAACACGATGAGAACACAAATACAACACTACTACACAACATATACAATACAACTACACAACTACTACACAATTGCAACACAACTACACCACGCATACATGAATACATTTACACAACTACAACACAATGACAACACAACAACAACACAATTACAACACAACTACAACACAAGTACAATGCAACTACACAACTACTTCACAACTACACAACTATGACACAACTATGTCCTACTGTACATGAATGGAGTTACACAATTACACAACATAGTCCATGTCCTACTGTACATGAATGGAGTTACACAATTAGACAACATAGTCCATGTCCTACTGTACATTAATACAGTTACACAACTACACAACATAGTCCATGTCCGACTGTACATTAATACAGTTACACAACTACACAACTACTACACAATTGCAACACAACTACACCACGCATACATGAATACATTTACACAACTACAACACAATGACAACACAACAACAACACAATTACAACACAACTACAACACAAGTACAATGCAACTACACAACTACTTCACAACTACACAACTATGACACAACTATGTCCTACTGTACATGAATGGAGTTACACAATTACACAACATAGTCCATGTCCTACTGTACATGAATGGAGTTACACAATTACACAACATAGTCCATGTCCGACTGTACATTAATACAGTTACACAACTACACAACATAGTTGAATATACAAGACATCTTACTGGGTTAAATTAACCCATGGTCAGAGTTGAAATGACCCAGTATTTGGGTGAATATACAAGACATCTTACTGGGTTAAATTAACCCATGGTCAGGGTTGAAATGACCCAGTATTTGGGTTGAATATACAAGACATCTTGCTGGGTTAAATTAACCCATGGTCAGGGTTGAAATGACCCAGTATTTGGGTGAATATACAAGACATCTTACTGGGTTAAATTAACCCATGGTCAGGGTTGATATGAGCCAGTATTTGGGTTGAATATACAAGACATCTTGCTGGGTTAAATTAACCCATGGTCAGGGTTGAAATGAGCCAGTATTTGGGTTGAATATACAAGACATCTTGCTGGGTTCAATTAACCCATGGCCACAGTTAAAATGACCCAGTAATTGGGTTGAATATACAAGACATCTTACTGGGTTAAATTAACCCATTGTCAGGGTTGAAATGAGCCAGTATTTGGGTTGAATATACAAGACATCTTGCTGGGTTCAATTAACCCATCGTCACAGTTAAAATGACCCAGTATTTGGGTTGAATATGCAAGACATCTTGCTGGGTTAAATTAACCCATCGTCACAGTTGAAATGACCCAGTATTTGGGTTGAATATACAAGACATCTTGCTGGGTTAAATTAACCCATGGCCACAGTTAAAATGACCCAGTAATTGGGTTGAATATACAAGACATCTTACTGGGTTAAATTAACCCATGGTCAGGGTTGAAATGAGCCAGTATTTGGGTTGAATATACAATACATCTTACTGGGTTAAATTAACCCATCGTTACAGTTCAAATGACCCAGTATTTGGGTTGAATATACAAGAGATCTTACTGGGTTCAATTAACCCATCGTTACAGTTAAAATGACCCAGTATTTGGGTTGAATATACAAGACATCTTGCTGGGTTAAATTAACCCATGGTCACAGTTAAAATGACCCAGTATTTGGGTTGAATATACAAGACATCTTACTGGGTTAAATTAACCCATCGTCACAGTTGAAATGACCCAGTATTTGGGTTGAATATGCAAGACATCTTGCTGGGTTAAATTAACCCATCGTCACAGTTGAAATGAGCCAGCATTTGGGTTGAATATACAAGACATCTTGCTGGGTTAAATTAACCCATGGCCACAGTTAAAATGACCCAGTATTTGGGTTGAATATACAAGACATCTTACTGGGTTAAATTAACCCATGGTCAGGGTTGATATGAGCCAGTATTTGGGTTGAATATACAAGACATCTTGCTGGGTTAAATTAACCCATCGTCACAGTTGAAATGAGCCAGCATTTGGGTTGAATATACAAGACATCTTGCTGGGTTAAATTAACCCATGGTCAGGGTTGAAATGAGCCAGTATTTGGGTTGAATATACAAGACATCTTGCTGGGTTAAATTAACCCATGGTCAGGGTTGAAATGACCCAGTATTTGGGTGAATATACAAGACATCTTACTGGGTTAAATTAACCCATGGTCAGGGTTGATATGAGCCAGTATTTGGGTTGAATATACAAGACATCTTGCTGGGTTAAATTAACCCATGGTCAGGGTTGAAATGAGCCAGTATTTGGGTTGAATATACAAGACATCTTGCTGGGTTAAATTAACCCATGGTCAGGGTTGAAATGACCCAGTATTTGGGTGAATATACAAGACATCTTACTGGGTTAAATTAACCCATGGTCAGGGTTGATATGAGCCAGTATTTGGGTTGAATATACAAGACATCTTGCTGGGTTAAATTAACCCATGGTCAGGGTTGAAATGAGCCAGTATTTGGGTTGAATATACAAGACATCTTGCTGGGTTCAATTAACCCATGGCCACAGTTAAAATGACCCAGTAATTGGGTTGAATATACAAGACATCTTACTGGGTTAAATTAACCCATGGTCAGGGTTGAAATGAGCCAGTATTTGGGTTGAATATACAAGACATCTTGCTGGGTTCAATTAACCCATCGTCACAGTTAAAATGACCCAGTATTTGGGTTGAATATGCAAGACATCTTGCTGGGTTAAATTAACCCATCGTCACAGTTGAAATGACCCAGTATTTGGGTTGAATATACAAGACATCTTGCTGGGTTAAATTAACCCATGGCCACAGTTAAAATGACCCAGTAATTGGGTTGAATATACAAGACATCTTACTGGGTTAAATTAACCCATGGTCAGGGTTGAAATGAGCCAGTATTTGGGTTGAATATACAAGACATCTTACTGGGTTAAATTAACCCATCGTTACAGTTCAAATGACCCAGTATTTGGGTTGAATATACAAGAGATCTTACTGGGTTCAATTAACCCATCGTTACAGTTAAAATGACCCAGTATTTGGGTTGAATACACAAGACATCTTGCTGGGTTAAATTAACCCATGGTCACAGTTAAAATGACCCAGTATTTGGGTTGAATATACAAGACATCTTACTGGGTTAAATTAACCCATCGTCACAGTTGAAATGACCCAGTATTTGGGTTGAATATGCAAGACATCTTGCTGGGTTAAATTAACCCATCGTCACAGTTGAAATGAGCCAGCATTTGGGTTGAATATACAAGACATCTTGCTGGGTTAAATTAACCCATGGCCACAGTTAAAATGACCCAGTATTTGGGTTGAATATACAAGACATCTTACTGGGTTAAATTAACCCATGGTCAGGGTTGATATGAGCCAGTATTTGGGTTGAATATACAAGACATCTTGCTGGGTTAAATTAACCCATGGTCAGGGTTGAAATGAGCCAGTATTTGGGTTGAATATACAAGACATCTTGCTGGGTTCAATTAACCCATCGTTACAGTTAAAATGACCCAGTATTTGGGTTGAATATACAAGACATCTTGCTGGGTTAAATTAACCCATGGTCACAGTTAAAATGACCCAGTATTTGGGTTGAATATACAAGACATCTTGCTGGGTTAAATTAACCCATCGTCACAGTTAAAATGACCCAGTATTTGGGTTGAATATGCAAGACATCTTGCTGGGTTAAATTAACCCATCGTCACAGTTAAAATGACCCAGTATTTGGGTTGAATATACAAGACATCTTACTGGGTTAAATTAACCCATGGTCAGGGTTGAAATGAGCCAGTATTTGGGTTGAATATACAAGACATCTTACTGGGTTAAATTAACCCATCGTTACAGTTCAAATGACCCAGTATTTGGGTTGAATATACAAGAGATCTTACTGGGTTCAATTAACCCATCGTTACAGTTAAAATGACCCAGTATTTGGGTTGAATATACAAGACATCTTGCTGGGTTAAATTAACCCATGGTCACAGTTAAAATGACCCAGTATTTGGGTTGAATATACAAGACATCTTACTGGGTTAAATTAACCCATCGTCACAGTTGAAATGACCCAGTATTTGGGTTGAATATGCAAGACATCTTGCTGGGTTAAATTAACCCATGGTCAGGGTTGAAATGAGCCAGTATTTGGGTTGAATATACAAGACATCTTACTGGGTTAAATTAACCCATCGTTACAGTTCAAATGACCCAGTATTTGGGTTGAATATACAAGAGATCTTACTGGGTTCAATTAACCCATCGTTACAGTTAAAATGACCCAGTATTTGGGTTGAATATACAAGACATCTTGCTGGGTTAAATTAACCCATGGCCACAGTTAAAATGACCCAGTATTTGGGTTGAATATACAAGACATCTTGCTGGGTTAAATTAACCCATGGTCACAGTTAAAATGACCCAGTATTTGGGTTGAATATACAAGACATCTTACTGGGTTAAATTAACCCATCGTCACAGTTGAAATGACCCAGTATTTGGGTTGAATATGCAAGGCATCTTGCTGGGTTAAATTAACCCATCGTCACAGTTGAAATGAGCCAGCATTTGGGTTGAATATACAAGACATCTTGCTGGGTTAAATTAACCCATGGCCACAGTTAAAATGACCCAGTATTTGGGTTGAATATACAAGACATCTTACTGGGTTAAATTAACCCATGGTCAGGGTTGAAATGAGCCAGTATTTGGGTTGAATATACAAGACATCTTGCTGGGTTAAATTAACCCATGGTCAGGGTTGAAATGAGCCAGTATTTGGGTTGAATATACAAGACATCTTGCTGGGTTAAATTAACCCATGGTCAGGGTTGAAATGAGCCAGTATTTGGGTTGAATATACAAGACATCTTGCTGGGTTAAATTAACCCATGGTCAGGGTTGAAATGAGCCAGTATTTGGGTTGAATATACAAGAGATCTTACTGGGTTCAATTAACCCATCGTTACAGTAAATATGACCCAGTATTTGGGTTGAATATACAAGACATCTTGCTGGGTTAAATTAACCCATCGTCAGGGTTGAAATGAGCCAGCATTTGGGTTGAATATACAAGACATCTTGCTGGGTTAAATTAACCCATGGTCAGGGTTGAAATGAGCCAGTATTTGGGTTGAATATACAAGACATCTTGCTGGGTTAAATTAACCCATGGTCAGGGTTGAAATGAGCCAGTATTTGGGTTGAATATGCAAGACATCTTGCTGGGTTAAATCAACCCATGGTCAGGGTTGAAATGAGCCAGTATTTGGGTTGAATATACAAGACATCTTGCTGGGTTAAATTAACCCATGGTCAGGGTTGAAATGAGCCAGTATTTGGGTTGAATATACAAGACATCTTGCTGGGTTAAATTAACCCATGGTCAGGGTTGAAATGAGCCAGTATTTGGGTTGAATATGCAAGACATCTTGCTGGGTTAAATTAACCCATCGTCAGGGTTGAAATGAGCCAGCATTTGGGTTGAATATACAAGACATCTTGCTGGGTTAAATTAACCCATCGTCAGGGTTGAAATGAGCCAGCATTTGGGTTGAATATACAAGACATCTTGCTGGGTTAAATTAACCCATGGTCAGGGTTGAAATGAGCCAGTATTTGGGTTGAATATACAAGACATCTTGCTGGGTTAAATTAACCCATGGTCAGGGTTGAAATGAGCCAGTATTTGGGTTGAATATGCAAGACATCTTGCTGGGTTAAATCAACCCATGGTCAGGGTTGAAATGAGCCAGTATTTGGGTTGAATATACAAGACATCTTGCTGGGTTAAATTAACCCATGGTCAGGGTTGAAATGAGCCAGTATTTGGGTTGAATATACAAGACATCTTGCTGGGTTAAATCAACCCATGGTCAGGGTTGAAATGAGCCAGTATTTGGGTTGAATATACAAGTCATCTTGCTGGGTTAAATTAACCCATCGTCAGGGTTGAAATGAGCCAGCATTTGGGTTGAATATACAAGACATCTTGCTGGGTTAAATTAACCCATGGTCAGGGTTGAAATGAGCCAGTATTTGGGTTGAATATACAAGACATCTTGCTGGGTTAAATCAACCCATGGTCAGGGTTGAAATGAGCCAGTATTTGGGTTGAATATACAAGACATCTTGCTGGGTTAAATTAACCCATGGTCAGGGTTGATATGAGCCAGTATTTGGGTTGAATATACAAGACATCTTGCTGGGTCAAATTAACCCATGGTCAGGGTTGAAATGAGCCAGTATTTGGGTTGAATATACAAGACATCTTGCTGGGTTAAATTAACCCATGGTCAGGGTTGAAATGAGCCAGTATTTGGGTTGAATATACAAGACATCTTGCTGGGTTAAATTAACCCATCGTCACAGTTGAAATGACCCAGTATTTGGGTTGAATATACAAGACATCTTGCTGGGTTAAATTAACCCATGGCCACAGTTAAAATGACCCAGTATTTGGGTTGAATATACAAGACATCTTACTGGGTTAAATTAACCCATCGTCACAGTTAAAATGACCCAGTATTTGGGTTGAATATGCAAGACATCTTGCTGGGTTAAATTAACCCATCGTCACAGTTGAAATGACCCAGTATTTGGGTTGAATATACAAGTCATCTTACTGGGTTAAATTAACCCATGGTCAGGGTTGATATGAGCCAGTATTTGGGTTGAATATACAAGACATCTTGCTGGGTTAAATTAACCCATGGTCAGGGTTGAAATGAGTCAGTATTTGGGTTGAATATACAAGACATCTTGCTGGGTTCAATTAACCCATCGTTACAGTTAAAATGACCCAGTATTTGGGTTGAATATACAAGACATCTTGCTGGGTTAAATTAACCCATGGTCACAGTTAAAATGACCCAGTATTTGGGTTGAATATACAAGACATCTTGCTGGGTTAAATTAACCCATCGTCACAGTTAAAATGACCCAGTATTTGGGTTGAATATGCAAGACATCTTGCTGGGTTAAATTAACCCATCGTCACAGTTGAAATGAGCCAGTATTTGGGTTGAATATACAAGACATCTTGCTGGGTTAAATTAACCCATGGCCACAGTTAAAATGACCCAGTATTTGGGTTGAATATACAAGACATCTTACTGGGTTAAATTAACCCATCGTCACAGTTAAAATGACCCAGTATTTGGGTTGAATATGCAAGACATCTTGCTGGGTTAAATTAACCCATCGTCACAGTTGAAATGACCCAGTATTTGGGCTGAATATACAAGACATCTTGCTGGGTTAAATTAACCCATGGCCACAGTTAAAATGACCCAGTATTTGGGTTGAATATACAAGACATCTTACTGGGTTAAATTAACCCATGGTCAGGGTTGAAATGAGCCAGTATTTGGGTTGAATATACAAGACATCTTACTGGGTTAAATTAACCCATCGTTACAGTTCAAATGACCCAGTATTTGGGTTGAATATACAAGAGATCTTACTGGGTTCAATTAACCCATCGTTACAGTTAAAATGACCCAGTATTTGGGTTGAATATACAAGACATCTTGCTGGGTTAAATTAACCCATCGTCACAGTTAAAATGACCCAGTATTTGGGTTGAATATACAAGACATCTTACTGGGTTAAATTAACCCATGGTCAGGGTTGAAATGAGCCAGTATTTGGGTTGAATATACAAGACATCTTGCTGGGTTAAATTAACCCATGGCCACAGTTAAAATGACCCAGTATTTGGGTTGAATATGCAAGACATCTTGCTGGGTTAAATTAACCCATCGTCACAGTTGAAATGACCCAGTAATTGGGTTGAATATACAAGACATCTTACTGGGTTAAATTAACCCATGGTCAGGGTTGAAATGAGCCAGTATTTGGGTTGAATATACAAGACATCTTACTGGGTTAAATTAACCCATCGTTACAGTTCAAATGACCCAGTATTTGGGTTGAATATACAAGAGATCTTACTGGGTTCAATTAACCCATCGTTACAGTTAAAATGACCCAGTATTTGGGTTGAATATACAAGACATCTTGCTGGGTTAAATTAACCCATCGTCACAGTTAAAATGACCCAGTATTTGGGTTGAATATGCAAGACATCTTGCTGGGTTAAATTAACCCATCGTCACAGTTAAAATGACCCAGTATTTGGGTTGAATATACAAGACATCTTACTGGGTTAAATTAACCCATGGTCAGGGTTGAAATGAGCCAGTATTTGGGTTGAATATACAAGACATCTTACTGGGTTAAATTAACCCATCGTTACAGTTCAAATGACCCAGTATTTGGGTTGAATATACAAGAGATCTTACTGGGTTCAATTAACCCATCGTTACAGTTAAAATGACCCAGTATTTGGGTTGAATATACAAGACATCTTGCTGGGTTAAATTAACCCATGGTCACAGTTAAAATGACCCAATATTTGGGTTGAATATACAAGACATCTTACTGGGTTAAATTAACCCATCGTCACAGTTGAAATGACCCAGTATTTGGGTTGAATATGCAAGACATCTTGCTGGGTTAAATTAACCCATGGTCAGGGTTGAAATGAGCCAGTATTTGGGTTGAATATACAAGACATCTTACTGGGTTAAATTAACCCATCGTTACAGTTCAAATGACCCAGTATTTGGGTTGAATATACAAGAGATCTTACTGGGTTCAATTAACCCATCGTTACTGTTAAAATGACCCAGTATTTGGGTTGAATATACAAGACATCTTGCTGGGTTAAATTAACCCATGGTCACAGTTAAAATGACCCAGTATTTGGGTTGAATATACAAGACATCTTACTGGGTTAAATTAACCCATCGTCACAGTTGAAATGACCCAGTATTTGGGTTGAATATGCAAGACATCTTGCTGGGTTAAATTAACCCATCGTCACAGTTGAAATGAGCCAGCATTTGGGTTGAATATACAAGACATCTTGCTGGGTTAAATTAACCCATGGCCACAGTTAAAATGACCCAGTATTTGGGTTGAATATACAAGACATCTTACTGGGTTAAATTAACCCATGGTCAGGGTTGAAATGAGCCAGTATTTGGGTTGAATATACAAGACATCTTGCTGGGTTAAATTAACCCATGGTCAGGGTTGAAATGAGCCAGTATTTGGGTTGAATATACAAGAGATCTTACTGGGTTCAATTAACCCATCGTTACAGTTAAAATGACCCAGTATTTGGGTTGAATATACAAGACATCTTGCTGGGTTAAATTAACCCATCGTCAGGGTTGAAATGAGCCAGCATTTGGGTTGAATATACAAGACATCTTGCTGGGTTAAATTAACCCATCGTCAGGGTTGAAATGAGCCAGTATTTGGGTTGAATATACAAGACATCTTGCTGGGTTAAATTAACCCATGGTCAGGGTTGAAATGAGCCAGTATTTGGGTTGAATATACAAGACATCTTGCTGGGTTAAATTAACCCATGGTCAGGGTTGAAATGAGCCAGTATTTGGGTTGAATATACAAGACATCTTGCTGGGTTAAATCAACCCATGGTCAGGGTTGAAATGAGCCAGTATTTGGGTTGAATATACAAGTCATCTTGCTGGGTTAAATTAACCCATCGTCAGGGTTGAAATGAGCCAGCATTTGGGTTGAATATACAAGACATCTTGCTGGGTTAAATTAACCCATGGTCAGGGTTGAAATGAGCCAGTATTTGGGTTGAATATACAAGACATCTTGCTGGGTTAAATCAACCCATGGTCAGGGTTGAAATGAGCCAGTATTTGGGTTGAATATACAAGACATCTTGCTGGGTTAAATTAACCCATGGTCAGGGTTGATATGAGCCAGTATTTGGGTTGAATATACAAGACATCTTGCTGGGTCAAATTAACCCATGGTCAGGGTTGAAATGAGCCAGTATTTGGGTTGAATATACAAGACATCTTGCTGGGTTAAATTAACCCATGGTCAGGGTTGAAATGAGCCAGTATTTGGGTTGAATATACAAGACATCTTGCTGGGTTAAATTAACCCATCGTCACAGTTGAAATGACCCAGTATTTGGGTTGAATATACAAGACATCTTGCTGGGTTAAATTAACCCCTGGCCACAGTTAAAATGACCCAGTATTTGGGTTGAATATACAAGACATCTTACTGGGTTAAATTAACCCATCGTCACAGTTAAAATGACCCAGTATTTGGGTTGAATATGCAAGACATCTTGCTGGGTTAAATTAACCCATCGTCACAGTTGAAATGACCCAGTATTTGGGTTGAATATACAAGTCATCTTACTGGGTTAAATTAACCCATGGTCAGGGTTGATATGAGCCAGTATTTGGGTTGAATATACAAGACATCTTGCTGGGTTAAATTAACCCATGGTCAGGGTTGAAATGAGTCAGTATTTGGGTTGAATATACAAGACATCTTGCTGGGTTCAATTAACCCATCGTTACAGTTAAAATGACCCAGTATTTGGGTTGAATATACAAGACATCTTGCTGGGTTAAATTAACCCATGGTCACAGTTAAAATGACCCAGTATTTGGGTTGAATATACAAGACATCTTGCTGGGTTAAATTAACCCATCGTCACAGTTAAAATGACCCAGTATTTGGGTTGAATATGCAAGACATCTTGCTGGGTTAAATTAACCCATCGTCACAGTTGAAATGAGCCAGTATTTGGGTTGAATATACAAGACATCTTGCTGGGTTAAATTAACCCATGGCCACAGTTAAAATGACCCAGTATTTGGGTTGAATATACAAGACATCTTACTGGGTTAAATTAACCCATCGTCACAGTTAAAATGACCCAGTATTTGGGTTGAATATGCAAGACATCTTGCTGGGTTAAATTAACCCATCGTCACAGTTGAAATGACCCAGTATTTGGGCTGAATATACAAGACATCTTGCTGGGTTAAATTAACCCATGGCCACAGTTAAAATGACCCAGTATTTGGGTTGAATATACAAGACATCTTACTGGGTTAAATTAACCCATGGTCAGGGTTGAAATGAGCCAGTATTTGGGTTGAATATACAAGACATCTTACTGGGTTAAATTAACCCATCGTTACAGTTCAAATGACCCAGTATTTGGGTTGAATATACAAGAGATCTTACTGGGTTCAATTAACCCATCGTTACAGTTAAAATGACCCAGTATTTGGGTTGAATATACAAGACATCTTGCTGGGTTAAATTAACCCATCGTCACAGTTAAAATGACCCAGTATTTGGGTTGAATATACAAGACATCTTACTGGGTTAAATTAACCCATGGTCAGGGTTGAAATGAGCCAGTATTTGGGTTGAATATACAAGACATCTTGCTGGGTTAAATTAACCCATGGCCACAGTTAAAATGACCCAGTATTTGGGTTGAATATGCAAGACATCTTGCTGGGTTAAATTAACCCATCGTCACAGTTGAAATGACCCAGTAATTGGGTTGAATATACAAGACATCTTACTGGGTTAAATTAACCCATGGTCAGGGTTGAAATGAGCCAGTATTTGGGTTGAATATACAAGACATCTTACTGGGTTAAATTAACCCATCGTTACAGTTCAAATGACCCAGTATTTGGGTTGAATATACAAGAGATCTTACTGGGTTCAATTAACCCATCGTTACAGTTAAAATGACCCAGTATTTGGGTTGAATATACAAGACATCTTGCTGGGTTAAATTAACCCATCGTCACAGTTAAAATGACCCATTATTTGGGTTGAATATACAAGACATCTTACTGGGTTAAATTAACCCATGGTCAGGGTTGAAATGAGCCAGTATTTGGGTTGAATATACAAGACATCTTACTGGGTTAAATTAACCCATCGTTACAGTTCAAATGACCCAGTATTTGGGTTGAATATACAAGAGATCTTACTGGGTTCAATTAACCCATCGTTACAGTTAAAATGACCCAGTATTTGGGTTGAATATACAAGACATCTTGCTGGGTTAAATTAACCCATGGTCAGGGTTGAAATGAGCCAGTATTTGGGTTGACATCCAGTGTTACCCGCCGTGTCGCCCAGCAGTCGCAGGGTCTGAGCTCGGTTGTTGTAGGCGGACGGGCGCTGAGGAAGAATTTGGATGGCCTGAGAGAAGATGTGGAGAGCCTCCTGCAAGCGTCCGTCCTCGGCCGCCGACACTCCGCGTCCTTCCAAGTCCTTGACTTCCCTCAGCTTGAGGGCGTCAAAGGAAGCGTCTGGCAGGCCGCAGAGAAGGAAGGAGGACATGTTGTAAAGTGTGGACATGCTGGATGAGCAACATGAGAAGAAGCTGACCTTCATCCATCAAGTCCTGGTCCACTTCCAGCTGTGGGACATCTTCAAAGGGACTGTTGGGGCTGAAGATGGCCTGCAGGACCGCTCTGTCGTGTGCTGACGCCATCGCTGACACCCGCTCAGCAACATCTGCACACCCCCACAGGAGCAGGGGGCGGGCTGGGGCCACTTCTGCTCGGCCAATAGGAGCAGGGGGCGGGGTGAGACAACATCTGCTCGGCCAATAGGAGCAGGGGGCGGGTGGACCTTGGTCAACATCTGTTTGCCATCATCGACTTTTGGAAGTTTGACTGACACACACACACACACACACACACACACACACACACACACACACACACACACACACACACACACACACACACACACACACACACACACAATGTTTCAAAAAACTACAAAGCGACCTCTTGGACACGCCCACACTTTTCTACGTGACATCACCCAAAGATGGTCGTTCAAGACAAAAGGAGTGTTATTGCAGATTTGTATTCTTTTATTCTTTGGCTTTTAACACTACATGAGTTGTGTGGTCCTCTGTGTTTTTTATACATTTGGATTTTTTATTTTACTGTTTTCATTGCTTTTACCCTTTAAAACTGTTTTTAATCATATTTATTTTTATATTGTTTTTATATTGGTTTTATATTTAATTTTTTATTTTTTTATTCAGTCATTGGTGGAGCATAATGTTGTTTTTAATATTGTTTTTAAAATGGCTGTGCAGCACTTTGGAAATGTTCTTGTTGTTTAAATGTGCTATATAAATAAAGTGGATTGTTGTTTAAATGTGCTATATAAATAAAGTGGATTGTTGTTTAAATGTGCTATATAAATAAAGTGGATTGTTGTTTAAATGTGCTATATAAATAAAGTGGATTGTTGTTTAAATGTGCTATATAAATAAAGTGGATTGCAGCTGGAACCAAAAACTTCAAAAGTAAACCTTCAACGTGGAAACATTTTTACATTTTGGGGGATTATTCTGGTTTCATTACAGGATTATACTGGTTTCACTACATGATTATTCTGGTTTCATTACAGGATTATACTGGTTTCATTACAGGATTATACTGGTTTCATTACAGGATTATACTGGTTTCATTACAGGATTATACTGGTTTCATTACAGGATTATACTGGTTTCATTACAGGATTATACTGGTTTCACTACATGATTATACTGGTTTCACTACAGGATTATACTGGTTTCATTACAGGATTATACTGGTTTCATTACATGATTATTCTGGTTTCATTACATGATTATACTGGTTTCACTACATGATTATACTGGTTTCATTACAGGATTATACTGGTTTCATTACAGGATTATACTGGTTTCACTACATGATTATTCTGGTTTCATTACAGGATTATACTGGTTTCATTACAGGATTATACTGGTTTCACTACATGATTATACTGGTTTCATTACAGGATTATACTGGTTTCACAAGAGCATTATACTGGTTTCACTACATGATTATACTGGTTTCATTACAGGATTATACTGGTTTCATTACAGGGTTATACTGGTTTCATTACATGATTATACTGGTTTCACAAGAGCATTATACTGGTTTCATTACAGGATTATACTGGTTTCATTACAGGATTATACTGGTTTCATTACAGGATTATACTGGTTTCATTACAGGATTATACTGGTTTCATTACAGGATTATACTGGTTTCATTACAGGATTATACTGGTTTCACTACATGATTATACTGGTTTCATTACAGGATTATACTGGTTTCACTACATGATTATACTGGTTTCACTACATGATTATACTGGTTTCATTACAGGATTATACTGGTTTCACAAGAGCATTATACTGGTTTCACTACATGATTATACTGGTTTTATTACAGGGTTATACTGGTTTCATTACAGGATTATACTGGTTTAATTACAGGATTATACTGGTTTCACTACATGATTATACTGGTTTCATTACAGGATTATACTGGTTTCACAAGAGCATTATACTGGTTTCATTACAGGATTATACTGGTTTCACTACATGATTATACTGGTTTCATTACAGGATTATACTGGTTTCATTACAGGGTTATACTGGTTTCATTACATGATTATACTGGTTTCACAAGAGCATTATACTGGTTTCATTACAGGATTATACTGGTTTCACTACATGATTATACTGGTTTCATTACAGGATTATACTGGTTTCACTACATGATTATACTGGTTTCACTACATGATTATACTGGTTTCATTACAGGATTATACTGGTTTCACAAGAGCATTATACTGGTTTCACTACATGATTATACTGGTTTTATTACAGGGTTATACTGGTTTCATTACAGGATTATACTGGTTTCATTACAGGATTATACTGGTTTCACTACATGATTATACTGGTTTCATTACAGGATTATACTGGTTTCATTACAGGATTATACTGGTTTCACTACATGATTATACTGGTTTCATTACAGGATTATACTGGTTTCACAAGAGCATTATACTGGTTTCACTACATGATTATACTGGTTTTATTACAGGGTTATACTGGTTTCATTACATGATTATACTGGTTTCACAAGAGCATTATACTGGTTTCATTACAGGATTATACTGGTTTCATTACAGGATTATACTGGTTTCATTACAGGATTATACTGGTTTCACTACATGATTATACTGGTTTCATTACATGATTATACTGGTTTCACAAGAGCATTATACTGGTTTCATTACAGGATTATACTGGTTTCATTACAGGATTATACTGGTTTCATTACAGGATTATACTGGTTTCATTACAGGATTATACTGGTTTCATTACAGGATTATACTGGTTTCATTACATGATTATACTGGTTTCATTACAGGATTATACTGGTTTCACTACATGATTATACTGGTTTCATTACAGGATTATACTGGTTTCACAAGAGCATTATACTGGTTTCACTACATGATTATACTGGTTTTATTACAGGGTTATACTGGTTTCATTACATGATTATACTGGTTTCATTACAGGATTATACTGGTTTCACAAGAGCATTATACTGGTTTCACTACATGATTATACTGGTTTTATTACAGGGTTATACTGGTTTCATTACATGATTATACTGGTTTCACAAGAGCATTATACTGGTTTCATTACAGGATTATACTGGTTTCATTACAGGATTATACTGGTTTCATTACAGGATTATACTGGTTTCATTACAGGGTTATACTGGTTTCATTACATGATTATACTGGTTTCACAAGAGCATTATACTGGTTTCATTACAGGATTATACTGGTTTCATTACAGGATTATACTGGTTTCATTACAGGATTATACTGGTTTCATTACAGGATTATACTGGTTTCATTACAGGATTATACTGGTTTCATTACATGATTATACTGGTTTCATTACAGGATTATACTGGTTTCACTACATGATTATACTGGTTTCATTACAGGATTATACTGGTTTCACAAGAGCATTATACTGGTTTCACTACATGATTATACTGGTTTTATTACAGGGTTATACTGGTTTCATTACATGATTATACTGGTTTCACAAGAGCATTATACTGGTTTCATTACAGGATTATACTGGTTTCATTACAGGATTATACTGGTTTCATTACAGGATTATACTGGTTTCACTACATGATTATACTGGTTTCATTACAGGATTATACTGGTTTCACTACATGATTATACTGGTTTCATTACAGGATTATACTGGTTTCACAAGAGCATTATACTGGTTTCACTACATGATTATACTGGTTTTATTACAGGGTTATACTGGTTTCATTACATGATTATACTGGTTTCACAAGAGCATTATACTGGTTTCACTACATGATTATACTGGTTTCATTACAGGATTATACTAGTTTCATTACAGGATTATACTGGTTTCATTACAGGGTTATACTGGTTTCATTACATGATTATACTGGTTTCACAAGAGCATTATACTGGTTTCATTACAGGATTATACTGGTTTCATTACAGGATTATACTGGTTTCATTACAGGATTATACTGGTTTCATTACAGGATTATACTGGTTTCATTACAGGATTATACTGGTTTCATTACATGATTATACTGGTTTCATTACAGGATTATACTGGTTTCATTACAGGGTTATACTGGTTTCATTACATGATTATACTGGTTTCACAAGAGCATTATACTGGTTTCATTACAGGATTATACTGGTTTCATTACAGGATTATACTGGTTTCATTACAGGATTATACTGGTTTCATTACAGGATTATACTGGTTTCATTACAGGATTATACTGGTTTCACTACATGATTATACTGGTTTCACAAGAGCATTATACTGGTTTCACTACATGATTATACTGGTTTCATTACAGGATTATACTGGTTTCATTACAGGATTATACTGGTTTCACTACATGATTATACTGGTTTCACTACATGATTATACTGGTTTCACTACATGATTATACTGGTTTCATTACAGGATTATACTGGTTTCACTACATGATTATACTGGTTTCACTACATGATTATACTGGTTTCACTACATGATTATACTGGTTTCACTACATGATTATACTGGTTTCACTACATGATTATACTGGTTTCACAGGATCTTTGTACTGGTTTCACAACAGAATTATACTGGTTTCACAGGATCATTGTACTGGTTTCACAACAGAATTATACTGGTTTCACAGGATCATTGTACTGGTTTCACAACAGAATTATACTGGTTTCACAGGATCATTGTACTGGTTTCACAACAGAATTATACTGGTTTCACAGGATCATTGTACTGGTTTCACAACAGAATTATACTGGTTTCACAGGATCATTGTACTGGTTTCACAACAGAATTATACTGGTTTCACAGGATCATTGTACTGGTTTCACAACAGAATTATACTGGTTTCACAGGATCATTGTACTGGTTTCACAACAGAATTATACTGGTTTCACAGGATCATTGTACTGGTTTTACAACAGGATTACACTGGTTTCATAGTAGCAATATAGCATTGTAGTTAGCTGAAGGCGTGGCTTCATGAAATTCTGCAACTCAACGCCAAGAAAACGGAAAGGCTGATTATCGGTCCTGCTAGACACCGACCTCTATTTAATAATAATAATAACATGTGACAACCAAACAATCGTACAACTATTTAATAATACCACCTTAACATGTGACAACCAAACAATCATACAACTATTTAATAATACCACCTTAACATGTGACAACCAAACAATCATACAACTATTTAATAATACCATCTTAACATGTGACAACCAAACAATCATACAACTATTTAATAATACCATCTTAACATGTGACAACCAAACAATCATACAACTATTTAATAATACCACCTTAACATGTGACAACCAAACAATCATACAACTATTTAATAATACCACCTTAACATGTGACAACCAAACAATCATACAACTATTTAATAATACCATCTTAACATGTGACAACCAAACAATCATACAACTATTTAATAATACCACCTTAACATGTGACAACCAAACAATCATACAACTATTTAATAATACCATCTTAACATGTGACAACCAAACAATCATACAACTATTTAATAATACCACCTTAACATGTGACAACCAAACAATCATACAACTATTTAATAATACCATCTTAACATGTGACAACCAAACAATCATACAACTATTTAATAATACCACCTTAACATGTGACAA
>NC_084628.1:1850979-1863479 GCF_033978795.1 Nerophis ophidion | reverse complement strand
CTTGTTGTTGTGATGTAGTGATTGGAGCACATACTTGTTGTTGTGATGTAGTGATTGGAGCACATACTTGTTGTTGTGATGTAGTGATTGGAGCACATACTTGTTGTTGTGATGTAGTGATTGGAGCACATACTTGTTGTTGTGATGTAGTGATTGGAGCACATACTTGTTGTTGTGATGTAGTGATTGGAGCACATACTTGTTGTTGTGATGTAGTGATTGGAGCACATACTTGTTGTTGTGATGTAGTGATTGGAGCACATACTTGTTGCTCACAACAAACATTCATCAAGTTTGCTTCTTTTATGAATGTATTATGTCTCTACTGAAAATGTGAGCAATCAAAAGTATACATACAGCAATGTTCATATTTGCTTACATGTCCCTTGGCAAGTTTACCTGCAATAAGGTGCTTTTGGTCGCCATCCACAAGCTTCTGTGCACATTTTTCACCACAAAATTGCTGCAGTTCAGCTAAATGTGTTGCTTTTCTGACATGGACTTGTTTCTTCAGCATTGTCCACACCTTTAAGTCAGGACTTTGGGAAGGCCATTCTAAAAGCTTCATTCTAGCCTGATTTAGCCATTCCTTGACCACTTTTGAGGTGTGTTTGGGGTCATTGTCCTGTTGGAACCCCCAACTGGGCCCAAGACCCAACCTCCCCCCTGATGATTTTAGCTTGTCCTCAACAATTTGGACCTGATCCTCCTTTTTCATTGTCCCATTTAAAGCAGCAGTTCCATTGGCAGCAAAACAGGCCCATAGCATAATACTACCACCACCATGCTTGACGGTAGGAGTGGTGTTCCTGGGATTAAAGGCCTCACATTTTCTCCTCCCAACATATTGCTGGGTATTGTGGCCAAACAACTCACTTTGTGTTTCATCTGCCCACAGAACTTTGCTCTGGAAGGTCTTATCTGTGTCCATGATTTGTTAACATAAGTGTTGTCTTGATTGTTGTCATGACTGTTGTCTAAAATTGTTGCCATGATTGTTGTCTTGATTGTTGTCATGATTATTTTCTTGATTTGTTGCCATGATTGTTGTCTTGATTGTTGTCGTGATTGTTGTCATGATTATTTTCTTGATTTGTTGCCATGATTGTTGTCATGATTATTGTCTTGATTTGTTGCCATGCTTGTTGTCTTTTTTGTTGTCTTGATTGTTGTCATGATTGTTGTCTTGATTTGTTGCCATGATTGTTGTCTTTTTTGTTGTCATGATTATTGTCTTGATTTGTTGCCATGATTGTTGTCTTTTTTTGTTGTAATGATTGTTGTCATGATTTTTGCCATGATTGTTGTCTTTTTTGTTGTCTTGATTGTTGTCATGATTGTTGTCTTTGTTGTTGTCATGATTGTTGCCATGTCATGATTGTCATCTTGATTGTTATCATTTCATGATTGTTGTCTTGATTGTTGTAATGATTGTTGTCATGATTATTGTCTTGATTTCCATCATGATTGTCGTGATTATTGTCCAATATTTGTCATGACTATTGTCATGTCTTGTTTCATGTATTGATTGTTGTCATGATTATTGTCGTGATAGTTGTCCGGTTGTTGTCATGACTATTATCATGTCTTGTTTCATGTATTGCAGGGTTTCCCGCAGCTCTTTGTTGTTAAAGCGGCCGCCTTAACAACAAAGAGCCGCCGCCTAAACTAAAGTCTTAAGAAGCTGCTAAGCTTCGTACTACCTCTGCCTCTGTCAGCGCGTCTCTGCAGCACCCAGCATTGTCCCACCCACACAACCATCTGATTGGTTACATGCAGAGTGGTAACAGCCAATCAGCAGCGAGTAATCAGAGCACATGGAGTCAGTGCTCAGGCAGGCATAGAGTAGAGAAGGTGGGGTGAGCAGAAAGGTTTTTAGCAGGTGAGCATAATGCAGCAGACTCTCCTCAAATGATAATAAACACCTGGCGGTCAACTACTAGTAACATCACTATCAGCCTGTTGACCTTCTGGAAACATAAGCAGCAGCTCAGCTCACTCGCAGTCCTTGAGGTGAAGGCTAATTAGCTTTTAGCGTAACGTTAGCTAAAACGTTACGCTAAAACCTAAGGTTTTAGCGTAACATGTGTGCATGTGTGTGTGTGTGTGTGTGTGTGTGTGTGTGTGTGTGTGTGTGTGTGTGTTACAGACAGAAAAGCCCTGTCTGTCTGAGAGAAAAACAAGCATTAATGACCTACAGTCAAGAACTAAGTTATTTCTGTGTTGATTGAGCTGTGTTAAAGCAGCAAAACAGATAACTAGATGGATAGATAGTACATTATTGAATCCTTCAGGAAAATTAAAATACTAAGACAAATAAAAAAGGACATTATGTTAAATGAAGAGTTTTTGTCTCTGATAGTTGATATAATAATGTAAGTGCATCATTAAGCCTAGATAAACTCCATGGTGTTCAGGGATGAATAGTCTCTCCTATTGCTATTGTACTATTTTTTCAGCTCTAGTTACATGAATCATTAGTAATGTAGCAGCCTAGTTTTGAATGGCAGTGTCCCTGCTATCACATGTTGATAAAAATATAAAATTTCCATAATAAAAATCAACTACAGGCTTCCCAAATGCTGTAATAAATGAAGCACGATGAGTTGAGTATATGTCAGCATGTAGCCCCACTTTTAACTCTATTTTTCAAAAGAGTTATTGAAAACGCTTACTTACAGTTTGACTTTGTAAGTAATTATTTTGACTCAGTAAGCCATTATTTTAACTTAGTAAATTACTAAGTCATAATAATGACATACTTAGTATCTCAGATAACTAGTATTGTTTTGTTTTTACTTTACGGAAAACAATATTGCGATATATATAATATATCGCCATTCAGCAAATGGAGCGGAAACCACAACCAAAAGTTGTAGGCATCTTCACGCGACGAAGCCGGCCTACTTCACCACAGTCTGCAGTCTATCGCCCCCAGGCTGTGGTGGTAGCGACGAGGTGGAGACGTGATGGCGACAGGCCGAGTTACACCGATCTTTACACCCACCCTATACAGATGAGTTTTAAGGTGAGACTTAAATGCTTCTACTGAGGTGGCATCTCGAACTTTTACCGGGAGGGCATTCCAGAGTACTGGAGCCCAAAATGAAAACACTCTATAGCCCGCAGACTTTTTTTGGGCTTTGGGAATCACTAATAAGCCGGAGTCCTTTGAAGGCAGATTTCTTGCCGGGACATATGGTACAATACAATCGGCAAGATAGGATGGAGCTAGACCGTGTAGTATTTTATACGTAAGTAGTAAAACCTTAAAGTCACATCTTAAGTGCACAGGAAGCCAGTGCAGGTGAGCCAGTACAGGCGTAATATGTGTCATTGTTTGGTTGTCAAATGTTAAAGTTGTATTATTAAATAGAGGTCGGTGTCTAGCAGGACCGATAATCAGCATTTCTGTTTTTTTGGCGTTGAGTTGCAAAAAGTTAGCGGACATCCATTGTTTAATTTCATTAAGACACGCCTCCAGTTGACTACATCAGCATAACAGTGAAAGCTAACACCGTATGATGTCACCTAGCGGCAGCATGTAGATGCTGAAGAGTGCAGGGCCAAGGACCGAACCCTGGGGAACTCCACACGTTACCTTAACGTAGTCCGAGGTCACATTGTTATGGGAGACACACTGCATCCTATCAGTAAGATAAGAGTTAAACCAAGACAGGGCTAAGTCTGACATACCAATTCGTGTTTTGATACGCTCTAATAAAATATTATGATCGACGGTATCGAAAGCAGCGCTAAGATCGAGGAGCAGCAACATAGACGACGCATCAGAATCCATCGTTAGCAATAGATCATTAGTCATTTTTGCGAGGGCTGTCTCCGTGGAGTGATTTGCCCTGAAACCGGATTGAAAGGTTTCACATAGATTGTTAGACGCTAAGTGTTCATTTAACTGCTCCGCAACAATTTTTTTCAAGGATTTTTGAAATAAAGGGAAGGTGAGACACCGGTCGGTAGTTTACCATGAGGTCAGGATCGAGGTTAGGTCTTTTAAGAAGAGGATGAATAACCGCTTTTTTGAATGCTAGGGGAACAGTGCCCGAGGAGAGTGATAAGTTTATAATATTTAGCACTGATGGACCTAATAATACAAAAAGCTCCTTGATCAGTTTCCCAGGAAGAGGGTCAAGTAAACATGTTGTTTGTTTTATTCCATTTACACGTTGTAACAATTCCTCTAATGTTATTTCATCAAAACGAGAGAAACTATTTTGGAGGGCAGTATTCGTAAATGAAATATAACATATACAAAATATAACATTTACAATTTAATTTATATGAAATATAACATACATGTAATACAACATATTAATTATGAATAATAACACGTATGAAATTTTACGTATATAAAGTAGATCATATTTAAAATGTAACATATATGAAATATAACATGTAAATTATAACATTAATGAAATATAACATAATAAATATAACATATATAAAGTATAACATGTATCAAATATAACATACAAAATATAACATTAATGAAATATAACATAATAAATATAACATAAATAAAATACAAAATGTATCAAATGTAACATGAAATATAACATATACAACATACATCTATATCATTTAACATATATAAAATATAACATATTTAAAATAATTTATATAAAAAAAGTGTTTGTGTGTGTGTGTGTGTGTGTGTGTGTGTGTGTGTGTGTGTGTGTGTGTGTGTGTGTGTGTGTGTGTGTGTGTGTGTGTGTCTTGATATAAGTGTGTGTGACAAGTTCCTCCTCACTGGCTATTTGTGGATGATATTAATGTGTTGTGACACACCTCAGGGCACTATGTGGCGCACTACAATACTTACTCGTGTGTACTTCATTCTAGTGCTGCACTACAATACTTACTCGTGTGTACTTCATTCTAGTGCTGCACTACAATACTTACTCGTGTGTACTTCATTCTAGTGCTGCACTACAATACTTACTCGTGTGTACTTCATTCTAGTGCTGCACTACAATACTTACTCGTGTGTACTTCATTCTAGTGCTGCACTACAATACTTACTCGTGTGTACTTCATTCTAGTGCTGCACTACAATACTTACTCATGTGTACTTCATTCTAGTGCTGCACTACAATACTTACTCATGTGTACTTCATTCTAGTGCTGCACTACAATACTTACTCGTGTGTACTTCATTCTAGTGCTGCACTACAATACTTACTCGTGTGTACTTCATTCTAGTGCTGCACTACAATACTTACTCATGTGTACTTCATTCTAGTGCTGCACTACAATACTTACTCATGTGTACTTCATTCTAGTGCTGCACTACAATACTTACTCATGTGTACTTCATTCTAGTGCTGCACTACAATACTTACTCATGTGTACTTCATTCTAGTGCTGCACTACAATACTTACTCGTGTGTACTTCATTCTAGTGCTGCACTACAATACTTACTCGTGTGTACTTCATTCTAGTGCTGCACTACAATACTTACTCATGTGTACTTCATTCTAGTGCTGCACTACAATACTTACTCGTGTGTACTTCATTCTAGTGCTGCACTACAATACTTACTCATGTGTACTTCATTCTAGTGCTGCACTACAATACTTACTCGTGTGTACTTCATTCTAGTGCTGCACTACAATACTTACTCGTGTGTACTTCATTCTAGTGCTGCACTACAATACTTACTCATGTGTACTTCATTCTAGTGCTGCACTACAATACTTACTCGTGTGTACTTCATTCTAGTGCTGCACTACAATACTTACTCATGTGTACTTCATTCTAGTGCTGCACTACAATACTTACTCATGTGTACTTCATTCTAGTGCTGCACTACAATACTTACTCATGTGTACTTCATTCTAGTGCTGCACTACAATACTTACTCATGTGTACTTCATTCTAGTGCTGCACTACAATACTTACTCATGTGTACTTCATTCTAGTGCTGCACTACAATACTTACTCATGTGTACTTCATTCTAGTGCTGCACTACAATACTTACTCATGTGTACTTCATTCTAGTGCTGCACTACAATGTACCAACTATTCCTTTAAACAAATTCTGTTCAGTAAAATAGTCACCAATATTATTTGTGTCGGGCACAAACACAGAATGTGTCCCAAGGAGAAAAAGGAGAAGAAGGAGAAGGAGAAGAAGGAGGAGGAGCAAAAGAAAAAAGGGGAAAAGAAGGAGGAGGAATGGAAGAAGAAGAAGAGAAGAAGAAAAGCGAGAAGAAAAAGAAAGAAAAGAAGAAGATGAAGGAGTATAAAAAGGAGAAGAAGGAGGAAGAGAAGGAGAAGAAGAAGAGGAAGAAAAAGGGGAAGAAGAAGAGAAAGAAAAAGAACGAGAAGAAGAAGTAGAAAAGGGAGAAGATGAAGGAGGATTAGGAGGAGAAGAAGAAAAAGGAGAAGAAGAAGAAGAAGAGGAGGAAGAAGTAGAAAAGGGAGAAGACGAAGGAGGATGAGGAGGAGGAGAAGAAGAAGGACAAGAAGAATAGGAAGAACAAGTAGAAAAGGGAGAAGAAGAAGGAGGATGAGGAGGAGAAGAAGAAGGACAAGAAGAATAGGAAGAAGAAGTAGAAAAGGGAGAAGAAGAAGGAGGATGGGGAGGAGGAGAAGAAGAAGGACAAGAAGAAGAGGAAGAAGAAAAAGGAGAAGAAGAAGTAGAAACGGGAGAAGAAGAAGGACAAGAAGAAAAGGAAGAAGAAGAAGAAGAAGAAGAGGAGGAAGAAGAAGTAGAAAAGGGAGAAGAAGAAGGAGGAGGAGAAGAAGAAGGACAAGAAGAAAAGTAAGAAGAAGGAGAAGAAGAAGAGGTGGAAGAAGAAGTAGAAAAGGGAGAAGAAAAAGGAGGATGAGGAGGAGGAGAAGAAAAAGGACAAGAAGAAAAGGAAGAAGAAGAAGAAAAAGGAGAAGAAGAAGGAGAAAAAGAGGACAAAGAAGTAGAAAAGGGAGATGAAGGAGGACAGGAAGAAGAAAAAAAAGGAGTAGCAGAAGGAGGAGAGGAAGACAAAGAAAAAGGAGAAGAAGAAAGAGAAGGAGAAGAGGAGGAAGAAGGAGAAGAAGAAGAGGAGGAGGAAGAAGAAGAAGAAGAAGAAGAAGAAGGAGAGACATTTATTTGAGTTTCAGGCTGACAATGACAACATTGATACGACACACAGCCAACGTTTTATTTATTATTATTATTATTATTATTATTATTATTGTTATCATTATTATTTAATTTACTATAATTATTGTTTTATTGTATTTATACTGTAATTGTATTCTGTTTTGTTGTATTTGTATTTTATTTGTCTTGTATTTTTATTTTATTTGCATTATATTTGTCTTGTATTTTTATTTTATTTGTTTTATATTTGTCTGGTATTTTATTCTATTTGATTTGTAGTTTTATTTTATTTGTATTTTATTTTTTATTGTTATTTTTATTTTATTTGTATTTTACTTGTATTGTAGTTTTATTTCATCTGTATTTTATTTGTATTTTGATTGGATTTTTTTGCATTTTATTTGTATTGTAATTTTATTGCATTTTGTTGTATTTGTTTTGTGTTTGGTGACTGTCAAGTGGAAATAGAGAGCAGAGTTGCAGAGCACACTCCAGGCCTGAAGGGGCAGCAGTGAGAGTGGAGGGCTCAACATCTCCACCTGCTTCCCAGAAGATGGCTCTGATTGAGTTCACCTGTTCACCTGCTCACCTGCTCACCTGTTCACCTGCCCACCTGTTCACCTGTTCACCTGCTCACCTGTTCACCTGTTCACCTGCTCACCTGTTCACCTGCTCACCTGTTCACCTGCCCACCTGTTCACCTGTTCACCTGTTCACCTGCTGCCAACGTGTGAGCTCGAGTGTGTCAGGTGGTGGTCATGCTGCTAAGAGGAAGGAAGACATGTCCTGTGTGGACTCAGAAGACACAAAGCAGAGGAAAGAAGTGCTTCTTTGCTTCTTTGGACTGAGGACAATGTTGACAGGAAATCATTTCACTGGCTTCAATCTTTCAAGGAGAACTTTTCACTGACCTTCACTCAATTGTTGAAGTGGACTGAAAGTACATTTCAAAAGTTGGCAGTGATGTTTAAGTTTATTCTTCAACCAACAGTGGACATTCATTTAGGTTGGACTGATTTAATGGACAGCAGAGCACGTATGATGATGGATGTTTATCAAACACTAATGTATGATGATGGATGTTTATCAAACACTAATGTATTATGATGGATGTTTATCAAACACTAATGTATGATGATGGATGTTTATCAAACACTAATGTATGATGATGGATGTTTATCAAACACTAATGTATGATGATGGATGTTTATCAAACACTAATGTATGATGATGGATGTTTATCAAACACTAATGTATTATGATGGATGTTTATCAAACACTAATGTATGATGATGGATGTTTATCAAACACTAATGTATGATGATGGATGTTTATCAAACACTAATGTATGATGATGGATGTTTATCAAACACTAATGTATTATGATGGATGTTTATCAAACACTAATGTATGATGATGGATGTTTATCAAACACTAATGTATGATGATGGATGTTTATCAAACACTAATGTATGATGATGGATGTTTATCAAACACTAATGTATGATGATGGATGTTTATCAAACACTAATGTATGATGATGGATGTTTATCAAACACTAATGTATTATGATGGATGTTTATCAAACACTAATGTTATGAAGCAAGATGGCGGCGCCCAGACAGGCTGCGACACTGCGGTGCTCTTGCTAAAGATGGAACATTTGGCGGAAATGCCGGACAGTTCTGCAGACTTCATGGCTGGCTCGCATCGTGGTCACTCCGTGATCACGTACGACCGCCAGACACTTCTGGATATGGACACATCGGGCCGTTTTGGACTGATAGACGCGGGCGTGCTAAACATGCTAACTAGCATGGGAATACGTCGGCGGCTACATCCAGCGGCCTGTGAAGCAGGGGAGTCTAGTAGCAGCGGGGGCCGTCTACGGAGCAGACGCCAGCGGTGTGATCGGAAACGCGGATGTCGAGCGGGGCTTAAAACAAAGCAGAAGGCTAATCACCACAGAACACCACTTCCCTCCATCCTGAAGACGGATTTAAATAAAGGATGCGAGACTACTGGTCTGGGTAAGGAGTCAGTTAAATTAGAACAAGTTTTTTCTGCTTTGAGTGTTTCAGAGTTGGACATGTGTTTTACTGAGGTGGCTAACTATGATGCGTGCAGTTTATCAAAGCAACAAACAAACAATCGGAAAATCCCCGTTACTGAGGTGGCTAACTATGATGCGTGCAGTTTATCAAAGCAACAATCAAACAATCGGAACATTCCCGTCGTATCAATTCCTAGATATGGTCGTAATTATACTGAATGCACTGGGCATAATAAACACAACATTATTAATATTGCTACTACAGATAATTTGATCAAAAATTCCCTAAAACAGCCCACTACCTATAATATAGGTTTTTTAAACATAAGATCATTGTCTCCCAAAACGTTATTAGTTAATGATATCATCAGAGACAACAATCTTAACGTCATCGGTCTCAGCGAAACCTGGCTTAAACCAAACGACTTTTTTGCGCTAAATGAGGCATGTCCTCCTAACTTTACACATGCGCATATTGCCCGTCCCCTTAAAAGGGGTGGGGGGGTCGCACTAATATACAACGAAAACTTTAACCTTAGTCCTAACATAAATAATAAATATAAATCGTTTGAGGTGCTAACTATGAAGTCTGTCACACCACTGCCTCTACACCTGGCTGTTATCTACCGCCCCCCAGGGCCCTATTCGGACTTTATCAATGAATTCTCAGAGTTCGTTGCTGATCTAGTGACACGCGCCGATAATATAATCATAATGGGGGACTTTAATATCCATATGAATACCCCATCGGACCCACCGTGCGTAGCGCTCCAGACTATAATTGATAGCTGTGGTCTCACACAAATAATAAATGAACCCACGCATCGCAACGGTAATACGATAGACCTAGTGCTTGTCAGTGGCATCACCGTTTCCAAAGTTACGATACTCCCGTATACTAAAGTATTGTCCGATCATTACCTTATAAAATTCGAGGTTCAGACGCATGTTCGTCAAACTAATAATAATAATAACTGCTATAGCAGCCGCAACATTAATACGGCCACAACGACAACTCTTGCTGACCTACTGCCCTCGGTAATGGCACCATTCCCAAAGTATGTGGACTCTATTGATAACCTCACTAACAACTTTAACGACGCCCTGCGCGAAACCATTGATAACATAGCACCGCTAAAGTTAAAAAAGGCTCCAAAAAAGCGCACCCCGTGGTTTACAGAAGAAACTAGAGCTCAGAAGTTATTATGTAGAAAGCTGGAACGCAAATGGCGCACGACTAAACTTGAGGTGCACCATCAAGCATTTAGTGATGGTTTAATAACTTATAAACGCATGCTTACCTTAGCTAAAACTAATTATTACTCAAATCTCATCCACCGTAATAAAAACGATCCAAAATTTTTGTTTAGTACAGTAGCATCGCTAACCCAACAAGGGACTCCTTCCAGTAGCTCCACCCACTCAGCTGATGACTTTATGCAATTCTTTAGTAAGAAAATGGAAGTCATTAGAAAGGAGATTAAAGACAATGCGTCCCAGCTACAACGGGGTTCTATTAACACTGACACGATTGTATATACGGCGGATACTGCCCTCCAAAATAGTTTCTCTCGTTTTGAGGAAATAACATTAGAGGAATTGTTACAACGTGTAAATGGAATAAAACAAACAACATGTTTACTTGACCCTCTTCCTGGGAAACTGATCAAGGAGCTTTTTGTATTATTAGGTCCATCATTAGTTCACATTTCACATTACTTAGTTCACATTTCACATTACAACTTTCACAGTATCATGTTAGACCCGCTCGACATCCATTGCTTTCCTCCTCTCCAAGGTTCTCATAGTCATCATTGTCACCGACGTCCCACTGGGTGTGAGTTTTCCTTGCCCTTATGTGGGCCTACCGAGGATGTCGTGGTGGTTTGTGCAGCCCTTTGAGACACTAGTGATTTAGGGCTATATAAGTAAACATTGATTGATTGATTGATGGTATGATGATGGATGTTCATCAAACACTTATGTATGATGATGGATGTTTATCAAACACTAATGTATGATGATGGATGTTTATCAAACACTAATGTATTATGATGGATGTTTATCAAACACTAATGTATTATGATGGATGTTTATCAAACACTAATGTATGATGATGGATGTTTATCAAACACTAATGTATTATGATGGATGTTCATCAAACACTTATGTATGATGGTGGATGTTTATCAAACACTAATGTATTATGATGGATGTTTATCAAACACTAATGTATTATGATGGATGTTTATCAAACATAATGTATGATGATGGATGTTCATCAAACACTAATGTATGATTGATAAACATTAATATTATCAAAGATGTATTATATTTTATTAATAAAGATGTATTGTAGATGTGTTTTGTTATGATCCGCTACCCAAATCATTCCATATTCTTCTTTTGTTCCAGTTTTGTATCACACTCTGTTGTTTGACTTCCTCAGATCCTCTTTGTTCTGTCACCATGGTTACTCATTAGTTTTCACCTGCTCCTGTTTTTGCTGATTACTCCCTTATTTAAGCCGGCCCCTTTTGTTCCTTCTTTCTCGGATCCTAATTTGCTTTCATGCAACAAGTGACGACTGCTGATCTATGTTTGTGCTCGCTAGCTTTCGCCTTATTTATCCCTAGCTCTCATGCTAGTTGTTTTGTTTTGCCTTTTTGTTCCTTTGTGCCAAGTGTAAGTGTTTCTGTTTGTTTCCCTAGCTCCCATGCTAGCGCCTTTTGTTTGCCTTTTCTGCCTAGCTCAAGTGTTTTTGTTCTTAGCCTTTTATTAGTTAATTAAATATTTTTCTCTTACCACTCGCTGTGTTCTTGCCTGAACGCACACAAAGAAGAACCAATCCGCCATCACTATGCCCGGCAAACGTCACACTTTCATTGCAATCATAAAGA
Source organism: Nerophis ophidion (assembly GCF_033978795.1). Taxonomy (NCBI): domain Eukaryota; kingdom Metazoa; phylum Chordata; class Actinopteri; order Syngnathiformes; family Syngnathidae; genus Nerophis; species Nerophis ophidion. Next base: position 1,851,419 of record NC_084628.1, on the reverse strand, counting down.
CGTAAGATATTTTATTACTAAAGATGTATGATGTCTAATGACACTTATGAGGGGAATGAGTAGAGAAGGTGTAATAAATGTTGCGTAATGGTGAAAGAGCACACTAGACAAGGAGCTGGAGCTTCATCCTGAGCACACTTCTATTTTTAACCATGGCCTGTCCTCATGAATAACCTTCTCACAGGGAGGCCTCAGTCCTCGCAGGAACACCACTTGCAGAGAGGGAGGGCAATGTCCCTCTCATCTTAGCACTAGCATCTGCTAGCACCGGCATCTGCTAGCACTAGCATCTGGTAGAACCAATATCTTTTAGAACCAGTATCTGGTAGAACCAATATCTTTTACAACCAGTATCTGGTAGAACCAGTATCTTTTAGAACCAGTATCTTTTACAACCAGTATCTGCTAGCACTAGCATCTGGTAGAACCAGTATCTTTTA
>NC_084628.1:1805979-1845979 GCF_033978795.1 Nerophis ophidion | reverse complement strand
TACAGCCCGAAACACGTGTCTCCTCATGAGCTAAATTGAACTCTGTCTCTGCATGATTCCTTGCTTCTTGTCTGATTATTATATGTCATCAGTGTTTGAAGCTGACAGTAAAGAAAATCATATTTTATTCTCTGCTTCATTTTTCTTGGAGGAAAACAACTGGAATAACTTCCAAGTCATTTGTGGGAGGTTCCTTTTCCTGTCAGACACACCCACTAGGCACGCCCCCTGCACCTGTGCACTCATTAAGCTGCAAAGGTGTGGCCTATACCAATAGTGGACTTGAAGTGTGGATGATACCAATAGTGGACTTGAAGTGTGGATGATACCAATAGTGGACTTGAAGTGTGGATGATACCAATAGTGGACATGTAGTGTGGATGATACCAATAGTGGACTTGAAGTGTGGATGATACCAATAGTGGACATGTAGTGTGGATGATACCAATAGTGGACTTGAAGTGTGGATGATACCAATAGTGGACTTGAAGTGTGGATGATACCAATAGTGGACATGTAGTGTGGATGATACCAATAGTGGACTTGAAGTGTGGATGATACCAATAGTGGACTTGAAGTGTGGATGATACCAATAGTGGACTTGAAGTGTGGATGATACCAATAGTGGACTTGCAGTGTGGCCGATACCAGTAGTGGACTTGAAGTGTGGATGATACCAATAGTTGACATGTAGTGTGGCCGATACAATAGTGGACTTGAAGTGTGGATGATACCAATAGTGGACTTGTAGTGTGGATGATACCAATAGTGGACATGTAGTGTGGCCGATACAATAGTGGACTTGAAGTGTGGATGATATCAATAGTGGACTTGAAGTGTGGATGATACCAATAGTGGACTTGAAGTGTGGATGATACCAATAGTGGACTTGCAGTGTGGCCGATACCAATAGTGGACTTGAAGTGTGGATGATACCAATAGTGGACTTGCAGTGTGGATGATACCAGTAGTGGACTTGCAGTGTGGCCGATACCAATAGTGGACATGTAGTGTGGCCGATACAATAGTGGACTTGAAGTGTGGATGATACCAATAGTGGACTTGAAGTGTGGATGATACCAATAGTGGACTTGAAGTGTGGATGATACCAATAGTGGACTTGAAGTGTGGATGATACCAATAGTGGACTTGAAGTGTGGATGATACCAATAGTGGACATGTAGTGTGGCCGATACAATAGTGGACATGTAGTGTGGATGATAGCAATAGTGGACTTGAAGTGTGGATGATACCAATAGTGGACATGTAGTGTGGATGATAACAATAGTGGACTTGAAGTGTGGATGATACCAATAGTGGACTTGAAGTGTGGATGATACCAATAGTGGACATGTAGTGTGGCCGATACAATAGTGGACATGTAGTGTGGATGATACCAATAGTGGACTTGAAGTGTGGATGATACCAATAGTGGACTTGAAGTGTGGATGATACCAATAGTGGACTTGAAGTGTGGATGATACCAATAGTGGACTTGAAGTGTGGATGATACCAATAGTGGACTTGAAGTGTGGATGATACCAATAGTGGACTTGAAGTGTGGATGATACCAATAGTGGACTTGAAGTGTGGATGATACCAATAGTGGACTTGTAGTGTGGATGATACCAATAGTGGACATGTAGTGTGGCCGATACAATAGTGGACTTGAAGTGTGGATGATACCAATAGTGGACTTGTAGTGTGGATGATACCAATAGTGGACATGTAGTGTGGCCGATACAATAGTGGACTTGAAGTGTGGATGATATCAATAGTGGACTTGAAGTGTGGATGATACCAATAGTGGACTTGAAGTGTGGATGATACCAATAGTGGACTTGCAGTGTGGATGATACCAGTAGTGGACTTGCAGTGTGGCCGATACAATAGTGGACTTGAAGTGTGGATGATACCAATAGTGGACTTGAAGTGTGGCCGATAGCAATAGTGGACATGTAGTGTGGCCGATACAATAGTGGACTTGAAGTGTGGATGATACCAATAGTGGACATGTAGTGTGGCCGATACAATAGTGGACTTGAAGTGTGGATGATACCAATAGTGGACATGTAGTGTGGCCGATACAATAGTGGACTTGAAGTGTGTATGATACCAATAGTGGACATGTAGTGTGGCCGATACAATAGTGGACTTGAAGTGTGGATGATACCAATAGTGGACATGTAGTGTGGCCGATACAATAGTGGACTTGAAGTGTGGATGATACCAATAGTGGACTTGAAGTGTGGATGATACCAATAGTGGACTTGAAGTGTGGATGATACCAATAGTGGACTTGAAGTGTGGATGATACCAATAGTGGACTTGAAGTGTGGATGATACCAATAGTGGACATGTAGTGTGGCCGATACAATAGTGGACATGTAGTGTGGATGATAGCAATAGTGGACTTGAAGTGTGGATGATACCAATAGTGGACATGTAGTGTGGATGATACCAATAGTGGACTTGAAGTGTGGATGATACCAATAGTGGACTTGAAGTGTGGATGATACCAATAGTGGACATGTAGTGTGGCCGATACAATAGTGGACATGTAGTGTGGATGATACCAATAGTGGACTTGAAGTGTGGATGATACCAATAGTGGACTTGAAGTGTGGATGATACCAATAGTGGACTTGAAGTGTGGATGATACCAATAGTGGACTTGAAGTGTGGATGATACCAATAGTGGACTTGAAGTGTGGATGATACCAATAGTGGACTTGAAGTGTGGATGATACCAACAGTGGACATGTAGTGTGGCCGATACAATAGTGGACATGTAGTGTGGATGATACCAATAGTGGACATGTAGTGTGGATGATACCAATAGTGGACTTGAAGTGTGGATGATACCAATAGTGGACTTGAAGTGTGGATGATACCAATAGTGGACTTGAAGTGTGGATGATACCAATAGTGGACATGTAGTGTGGATGATACCAATAGTGGACTTGAAGTGTGGCCGATACCAATAGTGGACTTGAAGTGTGGATGATACCAATAGTGGACTTGAAGTGTGGATGATACCAATAGTGGACTTGAAGTGTGGATGATACCAATAGTGGACTTGAAGTGTGGATGATACCAATAGTGGACTTGAAGTGTGGATGATACCAATAGTGGACTTGAAGTGTGGATGATACCAACAGTGGACATGTAGTGTGGCCGATACAATAGTGGACATGTAGTGTGGATGATACCAATAGTGGACATGTAGTGTGGATGATACCAATAGTGGACTTGAAGTGTGGATGATACCAATAGTGGACTTGAAGTGTGGATGATACCAATAGTGGACATGTAGTGTGGATGATACCAATAGTGGACTTGAAGTGTGGATGATACCAATAGTGGACTTGAAGTGTGGATGATACCAATAGTGGACTTGAAGTGTGGATGATACCAATAGTGGACATGTAGTGTGGATGATACCAATAGTGGACTTGAAGTGTGGCCGATACCAATAGTGGACTTGAAGTGTGGATGATACCAATAGTGGACTTGAAGTGTGGATGATACCAATAGTGGACTTGAAGTGTGGATGATACCAATAGTGGACTTGAAGTGTGGATGATACCAACAGTGGACATGTAGTGTGGCCGATACAATAGTGGACATGTAGTGTGGATGATACCAATAGTGGACATGTAGTGTGGATGATACCAATAGTGGACTTGAAGTGTGGATGATACCAATAGTGGACATGTAGTGTGGCCGATACAATAGTGGACTTGAAGTGTGGATGATACCAATAGTGGACATGTAGTGTGGATGATACCAATAGTGGACTTGAAGTGTGGATGATACCAATAGTGGACATGTAGTGTGGATGATACCAATAGTGGACTTGAAGTGTGGCCGATACCAATAGTGGACTTGAAGTGTGGATGATACCAATAGTGGACTTGAAGTGTGGATGATACCAATAGTGGACTTGAAGTGTGGATGATACCAACTGTGGACATGTAGTGTGGCCGATACAATAGTGGACATGTAGTGTGGATGATACCAATAGTGGACATGTAGTGTGGATGATACCAATAGTGGACTTGAAGTGTGGATGATACCAATAGTGGACATGTAGTGTGGCCGATACAATAGTGGACTTGAAGTGTGGATGATACCAATAGTGGACATGTAGTGTGGATGATACCAATAGTGGACTTGAAGTGTGGATGATACCAATAGTGGACATGTAGTGTGGATGATACCAATAGTGGACATGTAGTGTGGATGATACCAATAGTGGACATGTAGTGTGGATGATACCAATAGTGGACTTGAAGTGTGGATGATACCAATAGTGGACTTGTAGTGTGGATGATACCAATAGTGGACTTGTAGTGTGGATGATACCAATAGTGGACTTGAAGTGTGGATGATACCAATAGTGGACTTGCAGTGTGGATGATACCAATAGTGGACTTGTAGTGTGGATGATACCAATAGTGGACATGTAGTGTGGATGATACCAATAGTGGACTTGAAGTGTGGATGATACCAATAGTGGACTTGAAGTGTGGATGATACCAATAGTGGACTTGAAGTGTGGATGATACCAATAGTGGACATGTAGTGTGGATGATACCAATAGTGGACTTGAAGTGTGGCCGATACCAATAGTGGACTTGAAGTGTGGATGATACCAATAGTGGACTTGAAGTGTGGATGATACCAATAGTGGACTTGAAGTGTGGATGATACCAATAGTGGACTTGAAGTGTGGATGATACCAATAGTGGACTTGAAGTGTGGATGATACCAATAGTGGACTTGAAGTGTGGATGATACCAACAGTGGACATGTAGTGTGGCCGATACAATAGTGGACATGTAGTGTGGATGATACCAATAGTGGACATGTAGTGTGGATGATACCAATAGTGGACTTGAAGTGTGGATGATACCAATACTGGACTTGAAGTGTGGATGATACCAATAGTGGACTTGAAGTGTGGATGATACCAATAGTGGACATGTAGTGTGGATGATACCAATAGTGGACTTGAAGTGTGGCCGATACCAATAGTGGACTTGAAGTGTGGATGATACCAATAGTGGACTTGAAGTGTGGATGATACCAATAGTGGACTTGAAGTGTGGATGATACCAATAGTGGACTTGAAGTGTGGATGATACCAACAGTGGACATGTAGTGTGGCCGATACAATAGTGGACATGTAGTGTGGATGATACCAATAGTGGACATGTAGTGTGGATGATACCAATAGTGGACTTGAAGTGTGGATGATACCAATAGTGGACATGTAGTGTGGCCGATACAATAGTGGACTTGAAGTGTGGATGATACCAATAGTGGACATGTAGTGTGGATGATACCAATAGTGGACTTGAAGTGTGGATGATACCAATAGTGGACATGTAGTGTGGATGATACCAATAGTGGACTTGAAGTGTGGCCGATACCAATAGTGGACTTGAAGTGTGGATGATACCAATAGTGGACTTGAAGTGTGGATGATACCAATAGTGGACTTGAAGTGTGGATGATACCAACAGTGGACATGTAGTGTGGCCGATACAATAGTGGACATGTAGTGTGGATGATACCAATAGTGGACATGTAGTGTGGATGATACCAATAGTGGACTTGAAGTGTGGATGATACCAATAGTGGACATGTAGTGTGGCCGATACAATAGTGGACTTGAAGTGTGGATGATACCAATAGTGGACATGTAGTGTGGATGATACCAATAGTGGACTTGAAGTGTGGATGATACCAATAGTGGACATGTAGTGTGGATGATACCAATAGTGGACATGTAGTGTGGATGATACCAATAGTGGACATGTAGTGTGGATGATACCAATAGTGGACTTGAAGTGTGGATGATACCAATAGTGGACTTGTAGTGTGGATGATACCAATAGTGGACTTGTAGTGTGGATGATACCAATAGTGGACTTGAAGTGTGGATGATACCAATAGTGGACTTGCAGTGTGGATGATACCAATAGTGGACTTGTAGTGTGGATGATACCAATAGTGGACATGTAGTGTGGATGATACCAATAGTGGACTTGAAGTGTGGATGATACCAATAGTGGACTTGAAGTGTGGATGATACCAATAGTGGACTTGTAGTGTGGATGATACCAATAGTGGACATGTAGTGTGGATGATACCAATAGTGGACTTGAAGTGTGGATGATACCAATAGTGGACTTGAAGTGTGGCCGATACAATAGTGGACTTGAAGTGTGGATGATACCAATAGTGGACATGTAGTGTGGCCGATACAATAGTGGACTTGAAGTGTGGATGATACCAATAGTGGACATGTAGTGTGGCCGATACAATAGTGGACTTGAAGTGTGGATGATACCAATAGTGGACTTGTAGTGTGGATGATACCAATAGTGGACATGTAGTGTGGCCGATACAATAGTGGACATGTAGTGTGGATGATACCAATAGTGGACATGTAGTGTGGATGATACCAATAGTGGACTTGAAGTGTGGATGATACCAATAGTGGACTTGAAGTGTGGATGATACCAATAGTGGACTTGAAGTGTGGATGATACCAATAGTGGACATGTAGTGTGGCCGATACAATAGTGGACATGTAGTGTGGATGATAGCAATAGTGGACTTGAAGTGTGGATGATACCAATAGTGGACTTGAAGTGTGGATGATACCAATAGTGGACATGTAGTGTGGATGATACCAATAGTGGACATGTAGTGTGGATGATACCAATAGTGGACATGTAGTGTGGATGATACCAATAGTGGACTTGAAGTGTGGATGATACCAATAGTGGACTTGAAGTGTGGATGATACCAATAGTGGACTTGTAGTGTGGATGATACCAATAGTGGACTTGTAGTGTGGATGATACCAATAGTGGACTTGAAGTGTGGATGATACCAATAGTGGACTTGTAGTGTGGATGATACCAATAGTGGACTTGAAGTGTGGATGATACCAATAGTGGACATGTAGTGTGGCCGATACAATAGTGGACTTGAAGTGTGGATGATACCAATAGTGGACTTATAGTGTGGATGATACCAATAGTGGACATGTAGTGTGGATGATACCAATAGTGGACATGTAGTGTGGATGATACCAATAGTGGACTTGAAGTGTGGATGATACCAATAGTGGACTTGAAGTGTGGCCGATAGCAATAGTGGACTTGAAGTGTGGCCGATACAATAGTGGACTTGAAGTGTGGATGATACCAATAGTGGACATGTAGTGTGGCCGATACAATAGTGGACTTGAAGTGTGGATGATACCAATAGTGGACATGTAGTGTGGCCGATACAATAGTGGACTTGAAGTGTGGATGATACCAATAGTGGACATGTAGTGTGGCCGATACAATAGTGGACTTGAAGTGTGGATGATACCAATAGTGGACATGTAGTGTGGCCGATACAATAGTGGACTTGAAGTGTGGATGATACCAATAGTTGACATGTAGTGTGGCCGATACAATAGTGGACTTGAAGTGTGGATGATACCAATAGTGGACTTGAAGTGTGGATGATACCAATAGTGGACTTGAAGTGTGGATGATACCAATAGTGGACTTGAAGTGTGGCCGATAGCAATAGTGGACTTGAAGTGTGGCCGATACAATAGTGGACTTGAAGTGTGGATGATACCAATAGTGGACATGTAGTGTGGCCGATACAATAGTGGACTTGAAGTGTGGATGATACCAATAGTGGACTTGTAGTGTGGCCGATACAATAGTGGACTTGAAGTGTGGATGATACCAATAGTGGACTTGTAGTGTGGCCGATACAATAGTGGACTTGAAGTGTGGATGATACCAATAGTGGACATGAAGTGTGGATGATACCAATAGTGGACTTGAAGTGTGGATGATACCAATAGTGGACATGTAGTGTGGCCGATACAATAGTGGACTTGAAGTGTGGATGATACCAATAGTGGACTTGAAGTGTGGATGATACCAATAGTGGACATGTAGTGTGGATGATACCAATAGTGGACTTGAAGTGTGGATGATACCAATAGTGGACTTGAAGTGTGGATGATACCAATAGTGGACTTGAAGTGTGGATGATACCAATAGTGGACTTGAAGTGTGGATGATACCAATAGTGGACTTGAAGTGTGGATGATACCAATAGTGGACTTGAAGTGTGGATGATACCAATAGTGGACTTGAAGTGTGGATGATACCAATAGTGGACATGTAGTGTGGCCGATACAATAGTGGACTTGAAGTGTGGATGATACCAATAGTGGACATGTAGTGTGGCCGATACAATAGTGGACTTGAAGTGTGGATGATAGCAATAGTGGACATGTAGTGTGGCCGATACAATAGTGGACTTGAAGTGTGGATGATACCAATAGTGGACTTGCAGTGTGGCCGATACAATAGTGGACTTGTAGTGTGGATGATACCAATAGTGGACATGTAGTGTGGCCGATACAATAGTGGACTTGAAGTGTGGATGATAGCAATAGTGGACATGTAGTGAGGCCGATACAATAGTGGACTTGAAGTGTGGATGATACCAATAGTGGACATGTAGTGAGGCCGATACAATAGTGGACTTGAAGTGTGGATGATAGCAATAGTGGACATGTAGTGAGGCCGATACAATAGTGGACTTGAAGTGTGGATGATACCAATAGTGGACATGTAGTGTGGCCGATACAATAGTGGACTTGTAGTGTGGATGATACCAATAGTGGACATGTAGTGTGGCCGATACAATAGTGGACTTGAAGTGTGGATGATAGCAATAGTGGACATGTAGTGAGGCCGATACAATAGAGGACTTGAAGTGTGGATGATACCAATAGTGGACTTGAAGTGTGGATGATACCAATAGTGGACTTGAAGTGTGGATGATACCAATAGTGGACATGTAGTGTGGCCGATACAATAGTGGACTTGAAGTGTGGATGATACCAATAGTGGACATGTAGTGTGGCCGATACAATAGTGGACTTGAAGTGTGGATGATAGCAATAGTGGACATGTAGTGTGGCCGATACAATAGTGGACTTGAAGTGTGGATGATACCAATAGTGGACTTGCAGTGTGGCCGATACAATAGTGGACTTGTAGTGTGGATGATACCAATAGTGGACATGTAGTGTGGCCGATACAATAGTGGACTTGAAGTGTGGATGATAGCAATAGTGGACATGTAGTGAGGCCGATACAATAGTGGACTTGAAGTGTGGATGATACCAATAGTGGACATGTAGTGTGGCCGATACAATAGTGGACTTGAAGTGTGGATGATAGCAATAGTGGACATGTAGTGAGGCCGATACAATAGTGGACTTGAAGTGTGGATGATAGCAATAGTGGACATGTAGTGAGGCCGATACAATAGTGGACTTGAAGTGTGGATGATACCAATAGTGGACATGTAGTGTGGCCGATACAATAGTGGACTTGTAGTGTGGATGATACCAATAGTGGACATGTAGTGTGGCCGATACAATAGTGGACTTGAAGTGTGGATGATAGCAATAGTGGACATGTAGTGAGGCCGATACAATAGAGGACTTGAAGTGTGGATGATACCAATAGTGGACAAGTAGTGTGGCCGATACAATAGTGGACTTGAAGTGTGGATGATACCAATAGTGGACATGTAGTGTGGCCGATACAATAGTGGACTTGAAGTGTGGATGATACCAATAGTTGACATGTAGTGTGGCCGATACAATAGTGGACTTGAAGTGTGGATGATACCAATAGTGGACTTGAAGTGTGGATGATACCAATAGTGGACTTGAAGTGTGGATGATACCAATAGTGGACTTGAAGTGTGGATGATACCAATAGTGGACATGTAGTGTGGCCGATACAATAGTGGACTTGAAGTGTGGATGATAGCAATAGTGGACATGTAGTGTGGCCGATACAATAGTGGACTTGAAGTGTGGATGATACCAATAGTGGACTTGCAGTGTGGCCGATACAATAGTGGACTTGTAGTGTGGATGATACCAATAGTGGACATGTAGTGTGGCCGATACAATAGTGGACTTGAAGTGTGGATGATAGCAATAGTGGACATGTAGTGAGGCCGATACAATAGTGGACTTGAAGTGTGGATGATACCAATAGTGGACATGTAGTGTGGCCGATACAATAGTGGACTTGAAGTGTGGATGATAGCAATAGTGGACATGTAGTGAGGCCGATACAATAGTGGACTTGAAGTGTGGATGATACCAATAGTGGACATGTAGTGTGGCCGATACAATAGTGGACTTGTAGTGTGGATGATACCAATAGTGGACATGTAGTGTGGCCGATACAATAGTGGACTTGAAGTGTGGATGATAGCAATAGTGGACATGTAGTGAGGCCGATACAATAGAGGACTTGAAGTGTGGATGATACCAATAGTGGACAAGTAGTGTGGCCGATACAATAGTGGACTTGAAGTGTGGATGATACCAATAGTGGACATGTAGTGTGGCCGATACAATAGTGGACTTGAAGTGTGGATGATACCAATAGTTGACATGTAGTGTGGCCGATACAATAGTGGACTTGAAGTGTGGATGATACCAATAGTGGACTTGAAGTGTGGATGATACCAATAGTGGACTTGAAGTGTGGATGATACCAATAGTGGACTTGAAGTGTGGATGATACCAATAGTGGACTTGAAGTGTGGATGATACCAATAGTGGACTTGAAGTGTGGATGATACCAATAGTGGACTTGAAGTGTGGCCGATAGCAATAGTGGACTTGAAGTGTGGCCGATACAATAGTGGACTTGAAGTGTGGATGATACCAATAGTGGACATGTAGTGTGGCCGATACAATAGTGGACTTGAAGTGTGGATGATACCAATAGTGGACTTGTAGTGTGGCCGATACAATAGTGGACTTGAAGTGTGGATGATACCAATAGTGGACTTGTAGTGTGGCCGATACAATAGTGGACTTGAAGTGTGGATGATACCAATAGTGGACATGAAGTGTGGATGATACCAATAGTGGACTTGAAGTGTGGATGATACCAATAGTGGACATGTAGTGTGGCCGATACAATAGTGGACTTGAAGTGTGGATGATACCAATAGTGGACATGTAGTGTGGCCGATACAATAGTGGACTTGAAGTGTGGATGATACCAATAGTGGACATGTAGTGTGGCCGATACAATAGTGGACTTGAAGTGTGGATGATACCAATAGTGGACATGTAGTGTGGCCGATACAATAGTGGACTTGAAGTGTGGATGATACCAATAGTGGACATGTAGTGAGGCCGATACAATAGTGGACTTGAAGTGTGGATGATACCAATAGTGGACAAGTAGTGTGGCCGATACAATAGTGGACTTGAAGTGTGGATGATACCAATAGTGGAGAATGAGTGAGAATGACTTACAGTGAGTGTGAATGAGTGAATGTTGGTGGAGGGTTTAGGTTTGGTGAACATATTGTAAGTGTATCTTGTGTTTTTATGTTGATTTAATAAAAAATAACAAATGAAAAATAAATAAGGTGTATGATATATCATTCATTTATATCATACATGATATCATGTATGATATAAATGACATGTATAATATATATAACATCTACAATACAAATAATGTATGGTATAAATAACGTGTAATACAAATAATGTATAATATAAATCATTTATGACATAAATAACATCCATCCGTCCATTCCTACCGCTTGTCCCTTTCGGGGTGGAAAGGGTGCTGGAGCCTATCTCAGCTGCATTCGGGTGGAAGGCGGCGCACACCCTGGACAAGTTGGACATAAATAACATGTATAGTATAAATAATGGATTTTATAAGTAATGTGACTTGTCCAGGGTGTACACCGCCTTCCGCCCGATTGTAGCTGAGATAGGCTCCAGCGACCCCCTGTGAACCCAAAAGGGACAGGCGGTATGAAATGGATGGATGCATAATATAAATAATGTATGATATAAATAATATGTAATGTATAATATAAATAATGTATGATCTAAACAACATGTATAATAATAATAATGTAAACAACATGTATAATATAAATAATGTATGATATAAATAACATGTATAATATAAATAATGTATGATCTAAACATGTATAATGTCAATAATGTATGATATAAATAACATGTATAATATAAATAATGTAAACAAGATGTATAATATAAATAATGTATGATATAAATAACATGTATAATATAAATAATGTAAACAAGATGTATAATATAAATAATGTATGATATAAATAACATGTATAATATAAATAATGTATGATACAAACAACATGTATAATATAAATAATGTATGATATAAATAACATGTATAATATAAATAATGTAAACAACATGTATAATATAAATAATGTATGATATAAACACCATGTATAATATAAATAATGTATGATCTAAACAACATGTATAATATAAATAATGTATGATCCAAACAACATGTATAATAATAATAATGTAAACAACATGTATAATATAAATAATGTATGATATAAATAACATGTATAATATAAATAATGTATGATCTAAACATGTATAATGTCAATAATGTATGATATAAATAACATGTATAATATAAATAATGTAAACAACATGTATAATATAAATAATGTATGATATAAACAACATGTATAATATAAATAATGTATGATCTAAACATGTATAATGTCAATAATGTATGATATAAATAACATGTATAATATAAATAATGTAAACAACATGTGTAATATAAATAATGTATGATCTAAACAACATGTATAATAATAATAATGTAAACAACATGTATAATATAAATAATGTATGATATAAATAACATGTATAATATAAATAATGTATGATCTAAACATGTATAATGTCAATAATGTATGATATAAATAACATGTATAATATAAATAATGTAAACAACATGTATAATATAAATAATGTATGATATAAATAACATGTATAATATAAATAATGTATGATATAAACAACATGTATAATATAAATAATGTATGATCTAAACATGTATAATGTCAATAATGTATGATATAAATAACATGTATAATATAAATAATGTATGATCTAAACATGTATAATGTCAATAATGTATGATATAAATAACATGTATAATATAAATAATGTAAACAAGATGTATAATATAAATAATGTATGATATAAATAACATGTGTAATATAAATAATGTATGATACAAACAACATGTATAATATAAATAATGTATGATATAAATAACATGTATAATATAAATAATGTAAACAACATGTATAATATAAATAATGTATGATATAAACAACATGTATAATATAAATAATGTATGATCTAAACAACATGTATAATAATAATAATGTAAACAACATGTATAATATAAATAATGTATGATATAAATAACATGTATAATATAAATAATGTATGATCTAAACATGTATAATGTCAATAATGTATGATATAAATAACATGTATAATATAAATAATGTAAACAACATGTATAATATAAATAATGTATGATATAAATAACATGTATAATATAAATAATGTATGATATAAACAACATGTATAATATAAATAATGTATGATATAAATAACATGTATAATATAAATAATGTAAACAACATGTATAATATAAATAATGTATGATATAAACAACATGTATAATATAAATAATGTAAACAACATGTATAATATAAATAATGTATGATATAAACAACATGTATAATATAAATAATGTAAACAACATGTATAATATAACTAATGTATGATATAAATAACATGTATAATATAAATAATGTATGATCTAAACATGTATAATGTCAATAATGTATGATATAAATAACATGTATAATATAAATAATGTAAACAACATGTATAATATAAATAATGTATGATACAAACAACATGTATAATATAAATAATGTATGATCTAAACAACATGTATAATAATAATAATGTAAACAACATGTATAATATAAATAATGTATGATATAAATAACATGTATAATATAAATAATGTATGATCTAAACATGTATAATGTCAATAATGTATGATATAAATAACATGTATAATATAAATAATGTAAACAACATGTATAATATAAATAATGTATGATATAAATAACATGTATAATATAAATAATGTATGATATAAACAACATGTATAATATAAATAATGTATGATATAAATAACATGCATAATATAAATAATGTATGATCTAAACATGTATAATATAAATAATGTAAACAACATGTATAATATAAATAATGTATGATATAAATAACATGTATAATATAAATAATGTAAACAACATGTATAATATAAATAATGTATGATATAAATAACATGTATAATATAAATAATGTATGATATAAACAACATGTATAATATAAATAATGTATGATATAAATAACATGCATAATATAAATAATGTATGATCTAAACATGTATAATGTCAATAATGTATGATATAAATAACATGTATAATATAAATAATGTAAACAAGATGTATAATATAAATAATGTATGATATAAATAACATGTATAATATAAATAATGTATGATACAAACAACATGTATAATATAAATAATGTATGATATAAATAACATGTATAATATAAATAATGTATGATATAAACAACATGTATAATATAAATAATGTAAACAACATGTATAATATAACTAATGTATGATATAAATAACATGTATAATATAAATAATGTATGATCTAAACATGTATAATATAAATAATGTATGATCTAAACATGTATAATGTCAATAATGTATGATATAAATAACATGTATAATATAAATAATGTAAACAACATGTATAATATAAATAATGTATGATATAAACAACATGTATAATATAAATAATGTATGATCTAAACAACATGTATAATAATAATAATGTAAACAACATGTATAATATAAATAATGTATGATATAAATAACATGTATAATATAAATAATGTATGATCTAAACATGTATAATGTCAATAATGTATGATATAAATAACATGTATAATATAAATAATGTAAACAACATGTATAATATAAATAATGTATGATATAAATAACATGTATAATATAAATAATGTATGATATAAACAACATGTATAATATAAATAATGTATGATATAAATAACATGCATGATATAAATAATGTATGATCTAAACATGTATAATGTCAATAATGTATGATATAAATAACATGTATAATATAAATAATGTAAACAAGATGTATAATATAAATAATGTATGATATAAATAACACGTATAATATAAATAATGTATGATACAAACAACATGTATAATATAAATAATGTATGATATAAATAACATGTATAATATAAATAATGTAAACAACATGTATATTATAAATAATGTATGATATAAACAACATGTATAATATAAATAATGTATGATATAAATAAAATGTATATGTGGAGGTTGCCCTCCTGTGGTTTCTTCAGACCACAAAGATCCTCGGGTGAGGCCGTGGGTGTGGTGTTACGATGTTTTTATTGTTCACACACGCCAGCTCAGCACGCTTTTCTCAACTTTTCAGTCTTTTCTGGCTCAAACTCTGACTCCCACTGCCACTGCCGTGTCTCGTCACGGCTGCTGCTAATAAGCATGGCAGGTGATTGGATAATCATCTACAGCTGGGTAATCTAGTCACCTGCCAGCTGTGCTTCGAGGCCGCTCCTTCCACACCTGCAGACCACGCCCCCCCTCCACAGTGTAATAGAAATAAAGTATAATATTAATACAATGTATAATATAAATTATATAAAATATACATAACATGTATAATATAAATAATGTACAATATAAATAATGAATGATATAAATTTGACTATAAATAATGTATGACACACATAACATGTATAATATAAATACTGTATCATATAAATAATACATAATACACATAATGTATAATATAAATAATGTTTAAAACATAATTAACAATGTATGATTTACATAAAATAAATCAAATGTATAATATAAATAAAATGTATAGTATATTTACAATGTATAATATAAATAAGGGTCCGTCTATCTGTGTTGGTCCTGTGATGAGGTGGCCACTTGTGTTTGATGTCTTCGGGGTACAGCCTGAAGGCCGGACAAGCGGTAGGAAATGGATGGATGGATTTTATTTATATCATACATTTTATTTATACTATACATTTCATTTTTAATGTACACTTTATGTATATCCATCCATCCATCCATTTTTTACCGCTTATTTCCTTCTGGGTTGCGGGGGGTGGCTGGAGCCTATCTCAGCTGCATTTGAGTGGAAGGCGGGTTACACCCTGGACAAGTAGCCACCTCATCACAGGGCCAACACAGATAGACAGACAACATTCACACACTAGGGACCATTTAGTGTTGCCAATCAACCTATCCCCAGGTGCATGTCTTTGGAGGTGGGAGGGGCCTATCCCCAGGTGCAAGTCTTTGGAGGTGGGAGGGGCCTATCCCCAGGTGCATGTCTTTGGAGGTGGGAGGGGCCTATCCCCAGGTGCATGTCTTTGGAGGTGGGAGGGGCCTATCCCTAGGTGCATGTCTTTGGAGGTGGGAGGGGCCTATCCCCAGGTGCATGTCTTTGGAGGTGGGAGGGGCCTATCCCTAGGTGCATGTCTTTGGAGGTGGGAGGGGCCTATCCCCAGGTGCATGTCTTTGCATGCAAAGTCCAACCCGAAAGATCCCGAGCCCGGGATTGAACCCAGGAACAGTCAGGACCTTGGTATTGTGAGGCAGACACACTAACCCCTCCATCATAAACAATGTACTTAATGTAGTGGCCAGTCAAAGTATTTTGGAGATATTTTATTTACTCATTGCATTAAATTGTTTTTAGAAAAATGAAGTGATAAATTAATGCTTATTGTGATATTTTATATCGACTTCATCTGGAGGAATTTTCAATCAGTTCTCTATTTTTCATGTATTCACACACTTTCCCTCCTTCCATTGAGGCCCCGCCCCCGCCGTGACGTCATCAGATCCCAAGCTCCCCCGGTGAGGTGGAAGGAGGGGGAGGGGGAGGGGGCAGCCATTCGGTGTCGGAGGCGCGGAGCTGCAGGATCGGACTTTTCAACATCTTCCCGGGAAACATCCACCTTTTACCGCGGGGACGTGGACGCCGCGGGAAGGAACCCCTTTTCCCGCTCAAGTGTTGCAAAGTTGCAGCTTCGAAGAGTCCATGGATGGAATAGTCCTCGAGGACTGATACTCGCAGTACTAGTACTAGTTAGCTAGTAGTAGTACTAGTAGTAGTACTAGTAGTAGTACTAGCTCGACATTCTGCACTTTGTGAGCAGCAAGGAGGCGGCAATGGCGCTCGTGCTTGCGGGGATTTACGTGCTCTTGTCGGCGCTGCGCGTCCAAGGTGAGTCGCTGCTCCTCATTGTTTCAGCTGCGCCGCACTGCGCATGTGCGCGGCAGCACGTCAACCCTTTACATCTCACCCATTTACATCTCACCCATTTACATCTCACCCGTTTACATCTCACCCATTTACATCTCACCCATTTACATCTCACCCATTTACATCTCACCCATTTACATCTTAACCCTTTACATCTCACCCATTTACATCTCACCCATTAACATCTCACCCGTTTACATCTCACCCGTTTACATCTCACCCGTTTACATCTCACCCATTTACATCTCAACCATTTACATCTCACCCATTTACATCTCACCCATTTACATCTCACCCGTTTACATCTCACCCGTTTACATCTCACCCGTTT
Organism: Nerophis ophidion; assembly: GCF_033978795.1. Taxonomy (NCBI): domain Eukaryota; kingdom Metazoa; phylum Chordata; class Actinopteri; order Syngnathiformes; family Syngnathidae; genus Nerophis; species Nerophis ophidion. Next base: position 1,828,206 of record NC_084628.1, on the reverse strand, counting down.
ACATCTCACCCATTTACATCTCACCCATTTACATCTCACCCATTTACATCTCAACCATTTACATCTCACCCGTTTACATCTCACCCATTTACATCTCACCCATTTACATCTCACCCATTTACATCTCAACCATTTACATCTCACCCATTTACATCTCACCCGTTTACATCTCACCCGTTTACATCTCACCCGTTTACATCTCACCCGTTTACATCTCACCCGTTTACATCTCACCCGTTTACATCTCACCCATTTACATCTCACCCATTTACATCTCACCCGTTTACATCTCACCCATTTACATCTCACCCATTTACATCTTAACCATTTGGCTATTTTTATTTCCTTTTTGGAGTGTTTGCTTAGCGGTGTAACGGAGGTGCAGTGTCATGTGTGGCCGCCAGGGGGCGATGTAGCAATGACAACATGCTGCACTTTAGTTCCTAATACATGTTGCAGTGTCATGTGTGGCCGCCAGGGGGCGATGTAGCAATGACAACATGCTGCACTTTAGTTCCTAATACATGTTGCAGTGTCATGTGTGGCCGCCAGGGGGCGATGTAGCAATGACAACATGCTGCACTTTAGTTCCTAATACATGTTGCAGTGTCATGTGTGGCCGCCAGGGGGCGATGTAGCAATGACAACATGCTGCACTTTAGTTCCTAATACATGTTGCAGTGTCATGTGTGGCCGCCAGGGGGCGATGTAGCAATGACAACATGCTGCACTTTAGTTCCTAATACATGTTGCAGTGTCATGTGTGGCCGCCAGGGGGCGATGTAGCAATGACAACATGCTGCACTTTAGTTCCTAATACATGTTGCAGTGTCATGTGTGGCCGCCAGGGGGCGATGTAGCAATGACAACATGCTGCACTTTAGTTCCTAATACATGTTGCAGTGTCATGTGTGGCCGCCAGGGGGCGATGTAGCAATGACAACATGCTGCACTTTAGTTCCTAATACATGTTGCAGTGTCATGTGTGGCCGCCAGGGGGCGATGTAGCAATGACAACATGCTGCACTTTAGTTCCTAATACATGTTGCAGTGTCATGTGTGGCCGCCAGGGGGCGATGTAGCAATGACAACATGCTGCACTTTAGTTCCTAATACATGTTGCAGTGTCATGTGTGGCCGCCAGGGGGCGATGTAGCAATGACAACATGCTGCACTTTAGTTCCTAATACATGTTGCAGTGTCATGTGTGGCCGCCAGGGGGCGATGTAGCAATGACAACATGCTGCACTTTAGTTCCTAATAGATATATGACTTCATAAATGTTGTTTGATTCCATAGTCCTCTTTTATGGCTGGGCAGTGAGAGACAGGTGTTTGATCAGGTGGATGTGAAATATATCATCAACATGTTTGCAGGTCCAAACATCAAACAGAAGATCATTGATCTTGGATCATTGATCGTGAATCATTGATCGTGGATCAGTCCTCATCGTCTTATCATGACTTTGGTCTATTACAATTACTTTCTTTATCAGGATTACTTTCTTTATCAGGATTACTTTCTTTATCAGGATTACTTGTCCGGCAATGACTTTCTCCTCCAAGGATGACTTTCTTGGATCAATGACACAAAGTATTGATCGGCTTGTAAACTCTCAACAAATGAATATTGGTAATAATATTTCCTTGGCGCCCCTGCTGGTTGTAGACAAGTACTGCACTCTTTTATAAATAAAGTTGATTTGATTGGATTTTCATGACTGTTTGCTCTTGAGTAATAGATTACTACAAACCTCCATCTTGTTTAGTGTAAGTACTTATAATAATAATAATAATAATGTACTTATGTTTTATTTTAATGATAAATAAATGAACTATCTTGTTGGTGTATGTACTTATATTTGATATGAATTCTTGATACATGAACTGATGGCCATCTTACACATACTTCTATTTGTAGTAGTTGATAATAAATAATATTAGTTATTGTTTGGACGGCAACAAGCTGCACTTCTTTCTTTCTTTCTTTCTTTCTTCCAAACGTGTGCGGACAAGAATTTGCTCTGTGGCCCCTGAGGGTCAAAGGTCGTGGCCATAAATGTTCTCCCTGGTTTCAAGTCTTAATTGATATACAGCATGCACAAACTTGTGGGCGGGGCCTCAGCGGGAGGAAAAAGGGACGCCATTTGGCTCAATGAAGGCTTGTGGCGGCCAAATGTTAAACGGAGTGAGGTGTCGCCCCGGAGATGATCCCCGCTCCTGCTGTCTTTACTTTCACTTTCATTTTTGTATGGCACCAGCTGATGCTGTCTTTACTTTCACTTTCATTTTTGTCCGGCACCAGCTGATGCTGTCTTTACTTTCACTTTCATTTTTGTCCGGCACCAGCTGATGCTGTCTTTACTTTCACTTTCATTTTTGTCCGGCGCCAGCTGATGCTGTCTTTACTTTCACTTTCATTTTTGTCTGGCACCAGCTCCTGCTGCTGCACGGTGGCACTGCTCGTCTCTTCTGATTCTTGTCTATTTCCTGCTTGTCATTTCTTGTATCAGTCAGTCACATGATGCTGGCCCTTTAGACCTGTTTCCAACTAACTATGTGATGCTGGCCCTTTAAACCTGTTTCCAACTAACTATGTGATGCTGGCCCTTTAAACGTGTTTCCAACTAACTATGTGATGCTGGCCCTTTAAATGTGTTTCTAAGTAACTATGTGATGCTGGCCCTTTAAACCTGTTTCCAACTAACTATGTGATGCTGGCCCTTTAAATGTGTTTCCAACTAACTATGTGATGCTGGCCCTTTAAACCTGTTTCCAACTAACTATGTGACGCTGGCCCTTTAAAAGTGTTTCTAAGTAACTATGTGATGCTGGCCCTTTAAACCTGTTTCCAACTAACTATGTGATGCTGGCCCTTTAAATGTGTTTCCAACTAACTATGTGATGCTGGCCCTTTAAACCTGTTTCCAACTAACTATGTGACGCTGGCCCTTTAAAAGTGTTTCTAAGTAACTATGTGATGCTGGCACTTTAAAACTGTTTCTAAGGAACTATGTGATGCTGGCCCTTTAAAAGTGTTTCTAAGGAACCATGTGATGCTGGCCCTTTAAATGTGTTTCTAAGTAACTATGTGATGCTGGCCCTTTAAATGTGTTTCTAAGTAACTATGTGATGCTGGCCCTTTAAATGTGTTTCTAAGTAACTATGTGATGCTGGCGCTTTAAAAGTGTTTCTAAGTAACTATGTGATGCTGGCCCTTTAAAAGTGTTTCTAAGTAACTATGTGATGCTGGCCCTTTAAAAGTGTTTCTAAGTAACTATGTGATGCTGGCCCTTTAAAAGTGTTTCTAAGTAACTATGTGATGCTGGCCCTTTAAAAGTGTTTCTAAGTAACTATGTGATGCTGGCCCTTTAAATGTGTTTCTAAGTAACTATGTGATGCTGGCGCTTTAAAAGTGTTTCTAAGTAACTATGTGATGCTGGCCCTTTAAAAGTGTTTCTAAGTAACTATGTGATGCTGGCCCTTTAAAAGTGTTTCTAAGTAACTATGTGATGCTGGCCCTTTAAAAGTGTTTCTAAGTAACTATGTGATGCTGGCCCTTTAAAAGTGTTTCTAAGTAACTATGTGATGCTGGCCCTTTAAAAGTGTTTCTAAGTAACTATGTGATGCTGGCCCTTTAAAAGTGTTTCTAAGTAACTATGTGATGCTGGCCCTTTAAAAGTGTTTCTAAGTAACTATGTGATGCTGGCCCTTTAAAAGTGTTTCTAAGTAACTATGTGATGCTGGCCCTTTAAATGTGTTTCTAAGTAACTATGTGATGCTGGCCCTTTAAAAGTGTTTCTAAGTAACTATGTGATGCTGGCCCTTTAAAAGTGTTTCTAAGTAACTATGTGATGCTGGCGCTTTAAAAGTGTTTCTAAGTAACTATGTGATGCTGGCCCTTTAAAAGTGTTTCTAAGTAACTATGTGATGCTGGCCCTTTAAAAGTGTTTCTAAGTAACTATGTGATGCTGGCCCTTTAAAAGTGTTTCTAAGTAACTATGTGATGCTGGCCCTTTAAAAGTGTTTCTAAGTAACTATGTGATGCTGGCCCTTTAAATGTGTTTCTAAGTAACTATGTGATGCTGGCGCTTTAAAAGTGTTTCTAAGTAACTATGTGATGCTGGCCCTTTAAAAGTGTTTCTAAGTAACTATGTGATGCTGGCCCTTTAAAAGTGTTTCTAAGTAACTATGTGATGCTGGCCCTTTAAAAGTGTTTCTAAGTAACTATGTGATGCTGGCCCTTTAAAAGTGTTTCTAAGTAACTATGTGATGCTGGCCCTTTAAATGTGTTTCTAAGTAACTATGTGATGCTGGCCCTTTAAAAGTGTTTCTAAGTAACTATGTGATGCTGGCGCTTTAAAAGTGTTTCTAAGTAACTATGTGATGCTGGCCCTTTAAATGTGTTTCTAAGTAACTATGTGATGCTGGCCCTTTAAATGTGTTTCTAAGTAACTATGTGATGCTGGCCCTTTAAATGTGTTTCTAAGTAACTATGTGATGCTGGCCCTTTAAATGTGTTTCTAAGTAACTATGTGATGCTGGCCCTTTAAATGTGTTTCCAAGTAACTATGGGACACTGGTAGGCGCTGGGTGATATGGTCTTTTTTAATATCTGAATATTTTAAGGCCATGTGACGATACAGCACATATATGTGGATATTTTAAGGCCATGTGACGATACGGGATATATATATATGTGGATATCTTGCCTTAGCCTTGAATGAACACTGGACACATATAATGACAGCAGTATGATGATTCTATGTGTCTACATTCAAACATTCTTCTTCATACTGCATTCATATATGCTACTTTTAAACTTTCATGCAGAGAGGGAAATCACAACTAAAAGTGTATTTATGAAACAGTTATTGGCACAGTGGCACAAACATTCATGTCATTTCCAAAACAGAAATGCAAGATTGTCAGAGACATTTTAAAACAAGCTCTGAGTGCACTTTTGTGCATGATGTCACTGAGATGACATATTGAAACAACACTAAATTAAAGTGCACTTTTTGTACAGAACGCCACCACAATAGTTTAAAACCTATAAAGTGCACTTTTGTGCATGATGTCACACAAAATATTTCAGTAAATGTCAAATAAAAATGAGCTGCATAATAGGAAATCAAATAGTGTATGTGGGAGGTTCTTGTGGATATTATCTCCTTCTGTTGTTGACTATTTGTTTCATACGGTGTTGATGTGGAAATGTTTGCCTCGGCATTTTGTTGGTGTGGCACCGAATGGAGATGTTGACATGCCGAGTTTTGATTGATTGAAACTTTTATTAGTAGATTGCACAGTACAGTACATATTATTAGTAGATTGCACAGTACAGTACATATTATTAGTAGATTGCACAGTACAGTACATATTATTAGTAGATTGTACAGTACAGTACATATTATTAGTAGATTGCACAGTACAGTACATATTATTAGTAGATTGCACAGTACAGTACATATTATTAGTAGATTACACAGTACAGTACATATTATTAGTAGATTGCACAGTACAGTACATATTATTAGTAGATTGTACAGTACATATTATTAGTAGATTGCACAGTACAGTACATATTATTAGTAGATTGCACAGTACAGTACATATTATTAGTAGATTGCACAGTACAGTACATATTATTAGTAGATTACACAGTACAGTACATATTATTAGTAGATAGCACAGTACAGTACATATTCCCTACAATTGACCACTAAAAGGTAACACCCCAATAAGTTTTTCAACTTGTTTAAGTCGGGGTCCACCTTCATCAATTCATGGTACAAATATATACTATCAACATAATACAGTCATCACACAAGTTAATCATCATAGTATGTACATGGAATTATTGACATTATTTACAATCCGGGGGTGGGATGAGGAGCTTTGGTTGATATCAGAACTTCAGTCATCAACAATTGCATCAACAGAGAAATGGACATTGAAACAGTGTAGGTGTGACTTAGTAGGATATGTACAGCCAGCAGAGAACATAGTGAGTTCACATAGCATAAGAACAAGTACAGTATATACATTAGAAGTACATTTGAGTTGTTTATAATCCGGGGAGATGGGATGTGAATGGAGGAGGGTATTAGTAAAGTGTTGAAGTTGCCTGGAGGTGTTGTTTTAGAGCGCTTTTGAAGGAGGATAGAGATGCACTTACTTTTACACCTGTTGGGAGTGCATTCCACATTGATGTGGCATAGAAAGAGAATGAGTTAAGACCTTTGTTAGATCGAAATCTGGGTTTAATGTGGTTTGTGGAGCTCCCCCTGGTGTTGTGGTTATGGCGGTCATTTACGTTAAGGAAGTAGTTTGACATGTCCAGCATGTCCAGCAGTATTTATAATGTCCAGCATGTCCAGCAGTATTTATAATGTCCAGCATGTCCAGCAGTATTTATAATGTCCAGCATGTCCAGCAGTATTTATAATGTCCAGCAGTATTTATAATGTCCAACATGTCCAGCAGTATTTATAATGTCCAGCATGTCCAGCTGTATTTATAATGTCCAGCATGTCCAGCAGTATTTATAATGTCCAGCATGACCAGCAGTATTTATAATGTCCAGCATGTCCAGCAGTATTTATAATGTCCAGCATGACCAGCAGTATTTATAATGTCCAGCATGTCCAGCAGTATTTATAATGTCCAGCATGTCCAGCAGTATTTATAATGTCCAGCATGTCCAGCAGTATTTATAATGTCCAGCATGTCCAGCAGTATTTATAATGTCCAGCATGACCAGCAGTATTTATAATGTCCAGCATGTCCAGCAGTATTTATAATGTCCAGCATGACCAGCAGTATTTATAATGTCCAGCATGTCCAGCAGTATTTATAATGTCCAGCATGTCCAGCAGTATTTATAATGTCCAGCATGTCCAGCAGTATTTATAATGTCCAGCATGACCAGCAGTATTTATAATGTCCAGCATGTCCAGCAGTATTTATAATGTCCAGCATGTCCAGCAGTATTTATAATGTCCAGCATGTCCAGCAGTATTTATAATGTCCAGCATGTCCAGCAGTATTTATAATGTCCAGCATGACCAGCAGTATTTATAATGTCCAGCATGTCCAGCAGTATTTATAATGTCCAGCATGACCAGCAGTATTTATAATGTCCAGCATGACCAGCAGTATTTATAATGTCCAGCATGACCAGCAGTATTTATAATGTCCAGCATGTCCAGCAGTATTTATAATGTCCAGCATGTCCAGCAGTATTTATAATGTCCAGCATGTCCAGCAGTATTTATAATGTCCAGCATGTCCAGCAGTATTTATAATGTCCAGCATGTCCAGCAGTATTTATAATGTCCAGCATGACCGTGCCGCAGTATTTATAATGTCCAGCATGTCCAGCAGTATTTATAATGTCCAGCATGTCCAGCAGTATTTATAATGTCCAGCACGTCCAGCAGTATTTATAATGTCCAGCATGTCCAGCAGTATTTATAATGTCCAGCATGACCAGCAGTATTTATAATGTCCAGCATGTCCAGCAGTATTTATAATGTCCAGCATGACCAGCAGTATTTATAATGTCCAGCATGTCCAGCAGTATTTATAATGTCCAGCATGTCCAGCAGTATTTATAATGTCCAGCATGTCCAGCAGTATTTATAATGTCCAGCATGTCCAGCAGTATTTATAATGTCCAGCATGTCCAGCAGTATTTATAATGTCCAGCATGACCAGCAGTATTTATAATGTCCAGCATGACCAGCAGTATTTATAATGTCCAGCATGTCCAGCAGTATTTATAATGTCCAGCATGACCAGCAGTATTTATAATGTCCAGCATGACCAGCAGTATTTATAATGTCCAGCATGTCCAGCAGTATTTATAATGTCCAGCATGACCAGCAGTATTTATAATGTCCAGCATGTCCAGCAGTATTTATAATGTCCAGCATGACCAGCAGTATTTATAATGTCCAGCATGTCCAGCAGTATTTATAATGTCCAGCATGTCCAGCAGTATTTATAATGTCCAGCACGTCCAGCAGTATTTATAATGTCCAGCATGTCCAGCAGTATTTATAATGTCCAGCATGTCCAGCAGTATTTATAATGTCCAGCATGTCCAGCAGTATTTATAATGTCCAGCATGTCCAGCAGTATTTATAATGTCCAGCATGTCCAGCAGTATTTATAATGTCCAGCATGACCAGCAGTATTTATAATGTCCAGCATGTCCAGCAGTATTTATAATGTCCAGCATGACCAGCAGTATTTATAATGTCCAGCATGTCCAGCAGTATTTATAATGTCCAGCACGTCCAGCAGTATTTATAATGTCCAGCACGTCCAGCAGTATTTATAATGTCCAGCATGTCCAGCAGTATTTATAATGTCCAGCATGTCCAGCAGTATTTATAATGTCCAGCATGTCCAGCAGTATTTATAATGTCCAGCATGACCAGCAGTATTTATAATGTCCAGCATGACCAGCAGTATTTATAATGTCCAGCATGACCAGCAGTATTTATAATGTCCAGCATGTCCAGCAGTATTTATAATGTCCAGCATGACCAGCAGTATTTATAATGTCCAGCATGTCCAGCAGTATTTATAATGTCCAGCATGACCAGCAGTATTTATAATGTCCAGCATGTCCAGCAGTATTTATAATGTCCAGCATGACCAGCAGTATTTATAATGTCCAGCATGTCCAGCAGTATTTATAATGTCCAGCATGTCCAGCAGTATTTATAATGTCCAGCACGTCCAGCAGTATTTATAATGTCCAGCATGTCCAGCAGTATTTATAATGTCCAGCATGTCCAGCAGTATTTATAATGTCCAGCATGACCAGCAGTATTTATAATGTCCAGCATGTCCAGCAGTATTTATAATGTCCAGCATGTCCAGCAGTATTTATAATGTCCAGCATGACCAGCAGTATTTATAATGTCCAGCATGTCCAGCAGTATTTATAATGTCCAGCATGTCCAGCAGTATTTATAATGTCCAACATGTCCAGCAGTATTTATAATGTCCAGCATGTCCAGCAGTATTTATAATGTCCAGCATGACCAGCAGTATTTATAATGTCCAGCATGTCCAGCAGTATTTATAATGTCCAGCATGTCCAGCAGTATTTATAATGTCCAGCATGACCAGCAGTATTTATAATGTCCAGCATGTCCAGCAGTATTTATAATGTCCAGCATGTCCAGCAGTATTTATAATGTCCAGCATGACCAGCAGTATTTATAATGTCCAGCATGTCCAGCAGTATTTATAATGTCCAACATGTCCAGCAGTATTTATAATGTCCAGCATGTCCAGCAGTATTTATAATGTCCAGCATGACCAGCAGTATTTATAATGTCCAGCATGTCCAGCAGTATTTATAATGTCCAGCATGTCCAGCAGTATTTATAATGTCCAGCATGTCCAGCAGTATTTATAATGTCCAGCATGTCCAGCAGTATTTATAATGTCCAGCATGACCAGCAGTATTTATAATGTCCAGCATGACCAGCAGTATTTATAATGTCCAGCATGTCCAGCAGTATTTATAATGTCCAGCATGACCAGCAGTATTTATAATGTCCAGCATGACCAGCAGTATTTATAATGTCCAGCATGTCCAGCAGTATTTATAATGTCCAGCATGACCAGCAGTATTTATAATGTCCAGCATGTCCAGCAGTATTTATAATGTCCAGCATGACCAGCAGTATTTATAATGTCCAGCATGTCCAGCAGTATTTATAATGTCCAGCATGTCCAGCAGTATTTATAATGTCCAGCACGTCCAGCAGTATTTATAATGTCCAGCATGTCCAGCAGTATTTATAATGTCCAGCATGTCCAGCAGTATTTATAATGTCCAGCATGTCCAGCAGTATTTATAATGTCCAGCATGTCCAGCAGTATTTATAATGTCCAGCATGTCCAGCAGTATTTATAATGTCCAGCATGACCAGCAGTATTTATAATGTCCAGCATGTCCAGCAGTATTTATAATGTCCAGCATGACCAGCAGTATTTATAATGTCCAGCATGTCCAGCAGTATTTATAATGTCCAGCACGTCCAGCAGTATTTATAATGTCCAGCACGTCCAGCAGTATTTATAATGTCCAGCATGTCCAGCAGTATTTATAATGTCCAGCATGTCCAGCAGTATTTATAATGTCCAGCATGTCCAGCAGTATTTATAATGTCCAGCATGTCCAGCAGTATTTATAATGTCCAGCATGACCAGCAGTATTTATAATGTCCAGCATGACCAGCAGTATTTATAATGTCCAGCATGACCAGCAGTATTTATAATGTCCAGCATGTCCAGCAGTATTTATAATGTCCAGCATGACCAGCAGTATTTATAATGTCCAGCATGTCCAGCAGTATTTATAATGTCCAGCATGTCCAGCAGTATTTATAATGTCCAGCACGTCCAGCAGTATTTATAATGTCCAGCATGTCCAGCAGTATTTATAATGTCCAGCATGTCCAGCAGTATTTATAATGTCCAGCATGACCAGCAGTATTTATAATGTCCAGCATGACCAGCAGTATTTATAATGTCCAGCATGACCAGCAGTATTTATAATGTCCAGCATGTCCAGCAGTATTTATAATGTCCAGCATGTCCAGCAGTATTTATAATGTCCAACATGTCCAGCAGTATTTATAATGTCCAGCATGTCCAGCAGTATTTATAATGTCCAGCATGTCCAGCAGTATTTATAATGTCCAGCATGACCAGCAGTATTTATAATGTCCAGCATGTCCAGCAGTATTTATAATGTCCAGCATGTCCAGCAGTATTTATAATGTCCAGCATGACCAGCAGTATTTATAATGTCCAGCATGTCCAGCAGTATTTATAATGTCCAGCATGTCCAGCAGTATTTATAATGTCCAACATGTCCAGCAGTATTTATAATGTCCAGCATGTCCAGCAGTATTTATAATGTCCAGCATGTCCAGCAGTATTTATAATGTCCAGCATGACCAGCAGTATTTATAATGTCCAGCATGTCCAGCAGTATTTATAATGTCCAGCATGTCCAGCAGTATTTATAATTATTGGGGCAATGGTGGTTTATTATGTGTGTGATTATTGGGGCGATGGTGGTTTATTATGTGTGTGATTATTGGGGCAATGGTGGTTTATTATGTGTGTGATTATTGGAGCAATGGTGGTTTATTATGTGTGTGATTATTGGGGCAATGGTGGTTTATTATGTGTGTGATTATTGGAGCAATGGTGGTTTATTATGTGTGTGATTATTGGGGCAATGGTGGTTTATTATGTGTGTGATTATTGGGGCGATGGTGGTTTATTATGTGTGTGATTATTGGGGCAATGGTGGTTTATTATGTGTGTGATTATTGGAGCAATGGTGGTTTATTATGTGTGTGATTATTGGGGCGATGGTGGTTTATTATGTGTGTGATTATTGGGGCAATGGTGGTTTATTATGTGTGTGATTATTGGAGCAATGGTGGTTTATTATGTGTGTGATTATTGGGGCGATGGTGGTTTATTATGTGTGTGATTATTGGGGCGATGGTGGTTTATTATATGAGTGATTATTGGGGCAATGGTGGTTTATTATATGAGTGATTATTGGGGCGATGGTGGTGGCAGAGTCCATGAGGAATCTGAAGGGGATATTGTCAAGGCCGCTGGTCTTGTTTGGGTGGAGCGCGCTCAATTTATGAAGCACCTCGTTGACTGAGACCATTTGTAATCTGAAATGATTGTTGATTACTCTTAGCTTTCTGTAGAAGTCTTCAATGTGTTCTTCACCAAAGCGACCAGAGTGATGGGACAGCTTGTTAAGGAGAGTTGTGGCTATGCTGGTGAAAAAGGTGTTAAGTCTGCTTGCTACCTCCATTTTGTCCGTAATGAGGGCGTCACCCTCCTTGATGTTGATGTTGGTGAGTCTGCTTTGAAGTTTCTGGCTGCATCCAGGAAGCTGCTTGTTGAGAATTTTCCAGAGCTCACGTGGCTTATTTGTGTTTTCCTCTATTTTGTCGTTGATATAATTTCTTTTAAGGATTTAGTCAGGTTGTTTGTCTTATTCCTTAATATATTTCATTGCTTTTTGAGCGTTGAAAGGAGTGATTTGAGGTTATTATTATTGGGTTGTTTATTTACTTGGGTTTTACACTTTTGGTATTCAAAGTATTTTCTGTTTCTGTCTTTCATGGCAGCTAACAGGTCTGGATTGATCCATGGTTCAGAGCGGGCTTTGATCCTGACTGTTCTCATGAGAGCAATATCGTTTAGTATCGCTAGGAACGTTGTTTTGAAGCCATCCCAAGCATCTTCAAGCAGGTTGCTGGTGAGCACAGAGGACCATGCAGTCCCACTCACCTCATTTGAGGTTGAAATGATCACTGTTGTATTTTTTAAGGGATCTGGATTGAGCTGTTATGTGGCCATTGGCTTTAAGTTGACTTATTTTGCGCGTGCAGAAGGTTATATAGTGGTCGCTAAGACTACAGATCAGGACCCCACTATTTTTAATATTATGCCGGTTTGATGTGAGGATGAGATCTATGGTTGACTGGGTGGAAACACACCCCCGTGTGGGGAGTGTTATTAGCTGGGAGAGAGTGTGCAGATTACACAATTTGCTGTAAGATTTGAAGACAGGCGCATCTCTGCGTTGAATATCTGTGTTCAGATCTCCAGTTATAATAATCTCCATGTTTTCTCCACCAGCTAAGCACTCCTCCAGGGCACCATAGACATCACTCTGATTAGGGGGTCTGTGTACAGTCCCTATTAGTACCGGCTTAGCGTTAGTGAATTGGATTTCTGCCCACACAGATTCAAGGGCATTGTGGTTGAGATCAGAGAGAGTTATGTATTTAATATCCTGGTGAATATACATACAAACACCACCACCATGTTTATTCCTGTCCTTTCTGATGACCGAGAAGTTTTCTATCTCTATCTCTGAATCAGAAACACTCTCATCTAATTTAGTTTCGGAGAAACACAGGATTTTTACCTTATTGTTGTGGAACATTTCTCTGATTTGGTGGAGTTTATTTCCAGAGAGTCTGTTCACATTAAGATGGATGATGTGTAGCCCACCGGAACCAAAGACCACATCAGAGTCCGTTGGAGAGAAGTACTGTCCAGAAGATGGAGGGGTGTTGGTTGTTATTGAGGTTTGTGTGGCAAGACTTGGGGGAGGAAGAGAGGGAGAGTGGCCTATTGTTCGTCGTCCAGGTGATGGGGGGGCGGCGTGGTTGAAGAGGGGGAGGGGGGGCCAGGTAGGAGTGGTGGGGGTAGATGTGGTTTTCGTGGGTTTTGGTGAGGTGGAGAACAAAGACCATGGATCCACTAAGAGACCCTCGAAACCTGTGTAGGCCGTGGGGGGTCCAGGTGACGCGGTGATGACCCTCAAGGTTTGGGGAGAGGTTAGGAGGACCTCCGCGCTGCCGCCTTTAATGGTGGCCAGGGAGTCGTCAGAAGCCGTTACGCCGTCCGCCGCTGAGCCGCTGTCTGAGCAGTCTTCCTCCGTCTCTGGGCCGCCAACCGCACCGATGTTCGGGGTGAAGTCCTCCGTCGTGTCGCCGACCGCTGGATCGCAGGTGAGCTCGTGTGGTGATGAACAAGTAGGAGCTGGCCTAGGTGGAGAGCTAATGTTTTTAGCATAGCTCCGACGAGGTCCCCCAGCTACGCTAGCTTCCTCGGCGTCGTTAGCAACAACATTGCTAGGCTTCGCCAGGTGAGACAACATTAACCAGGTGGTTATTGGTCCAGGGTTTAGTTCAGTGTCTCCTGAGAGTAGAAGTAATAGTAAAATTGTAGCCTTTCGGTCTATCCGTCCAGTCAGGGGCTTGTTTCTTCTGTTCCGATCCGCTGTGAGGTGAGAGTGGATCACATTCCCTCCGAAGCCCAGGTGCTGCGTCGAGGAATTACCGAGAAGGTCAAATTGGCAGTGATTGTCCATTTCGCGTTCACGACTCTCATTTTCAAGAGGGGATTGTATCCGTGGCGGTTTCAAATATAAATCCGTGATCCACAGTCGAACAAATAGAAAGTGTGATATTATCCTGGTGCTTGATTGTATTCCCGGGCGGGAGCGGAAAAAAATGCGACTGCTCATCTCGGCGTCCAGAGTCAGGTGCCACTCTTCATTCTCTAGCAGGTGACTTTTCAAATGATGCTACATATTAGCAGTAATTCTACTTTTTGTAGCAACGCTTTTGCCCCACACTTGACAAATGACAGTTGTCTGTTGGACATATTCCCACTTGAAGCCAAACCACCGCCAGACCGTGGATCCCTGAATAATCCTAATAATTATTCTGCTGTTGTTGACTCAATATAATCATAATAATATTGTTCTCTTGTTGACTCAATATCATAATAGTAATAATAATAATAATAATTCTGCTGTTGTTCACATGATGAGTACATCTAATAATAATAATAACAATAATAATAATTGCTCCTGAATGAAATGAAGTGAATTATATTTAGATAGCACTTTTCTCTAGTGACTCAAAGCTCTTTACATGAATGGATCTTAATCCTCTCTTAAATAATCACTGACAACGAATTGGCTGCGTTGCCATAGCAACAACTCCAATGAAGACTAAATGCAATACATCGAACTTCATCTGCTTTTTGACTCAAATATGATGTAAACAGCCCTCATTCTAAATATGTAAATATATTTATGATATCAGCTTTTTAGTCAAATGGGATGTTAATACTGTTTGAATGACATCATCTTAAACTATGATGGCATATACAATAGTTTACTAAAATATGATGACATACAAACATAATTGATACAATATTTTGTATTAATAGTATATATAAAATGTCCATCCATCCATCCATCTTCTTCCGCTTATCCGAGGTCGGGTCACGGGGGCAACAGCCTAAGCAGGGAAGCCCAGACTTCCCTCTCCCCAGCCACTTCGTCTAGCTCTTCCCGGGGGATCCCGAGGCCTTCCCAGGCCAGCCGGGAGACATAGTCTTCCCAACGTGTCCTGGGTCTTCCCCGTGGCCTCCTACCAGCTGGACGTGCCCTAAACACCTGTTCAGGTGGCATCCTGACCAGATGCCCGAACCACCTCATCTGGCTCCTCTCCATGTGGAGGAGCAGAGGCTTTACTTTGAGTTCCTCCCGGATGGCAGAGCTTCTCACCCTATCTCTAAGGGAGAGACCCAAACTCATTTGGGCCGCTTGTACCCGTGATCTTATCCTTTCGGTCATGACCCAAAGCTCATGACCATAGGTGAGGATGGGAACGTAGATCGACCGGTAAATTAAGAGCTTTGCCTTCCGGCTCAGCTCCTTCTTCACCATAACGGACCGGTACAACGTCCGCATTACTGAAGACGCCGCACCGATCCGCCTGTCGATCTCACCATCCACTCTTCCCCCACTCGTGAACAAGACTCCTAGGTACTTGAACTCCTCCACTTGGGGCAGGGTCTCCTCCCCAACCCGGAGATGGCACTCCACCCTTTTCCGGGCGAGAACCATGGACTCGGACTTGGAGGTGCTGATTCTCATTCCGGTCGCTTCACACTCGGCTGCGAACCGATCCATATATATAAAATAATTTAGTAAAATGTGATAGGCTCCAGCACCCCCCCGCAACCCCAAAGGGGACAAGCGGTTGACAATGGATGGATGGATGATGACATACAAACATCATTAACACAATATTTGGCCAAAACAACTGTTTTTTCAAGCATTTTGTAAACGATGATGTTTACTAAATAATGTAGTAAAATATGATGCTATATAAAAGAATGTAGTAAAAGATGATGTTATGTAAAAGAATGTAGTAAATAATGGTGCTATATAAAAGAATGTAGTAAAAGATGATGTTATATAAAAGAATGTAGTAAATAATGATGCTATATAAAAGAATGTAGTAAAAGATGATGTATATGAGTAATGTAGTCATACAAATATATATAATTCTGTCAAATATGGCATTAAGTGTTTGCTTCATGACAAATGGAGACTGGAACATTTCTGCTCTTTGAAGGAAAAACACTTTTTTAAAGTGAAACACATGTGATCTCAACCACACACACACACACACACACACACACACACACACACTGTAAGTGGCTTTACTGCTGGAATCTCCGCCTCCTTTTGAGATGAAAGCCAAGTGTGGATGAAGATGTGTGTGTGTGTGTGTGTGTGTGTGTGTGTGTGTGTGTGTGTGTGTGTGTGTGTGTGTGTGTGTGTGTGTGTGTGTGTGTGAAATGTTTTATTTCACTGTTTGTCAAACTCTTTACTCCACCTCAGGTAACTCTTGTCTCTGCAAGTACAACATTAAGTAGCACAGTAGACCTAAGTATTCATTAAGTACCACCATCATGACAACATTAAATACAGTAGTGTCGTAGACCTAAGTATTCATTAAGTACCACCATAATGACAACATTAAATACAGTAGTGTAGGTTGACACACTACACACAGACTACACAACTAGGTTGACACACTACACACAGACTACACAACTAGGTTGACACACTACACACAGACTACACAACTAGGTGGACACACTACACACAGACTACACAACTAGGTTGACACACTACACACAGACTACACAACTAGGTTGACACACTACACACAGACTACACAACTAGGTTGACACACTACACACAGACTACACAACTAGGTTGACACACTACACACAGACTACACAACTAGGTTGACACACTACACACAGACTACACAACTAGGTTGACACACTACACACAGACTACACAACTAGGTTGACACACTACACACAGACTACACAACTAGGTTGACACACTACACACAGACTACACAACTAGGTTGACAGACTACACACAGACTACACAACTAGGTTGACACACTACACACAGACTACACAACTAGGTTGACACACTACACACAGACTACACAACTAGGTTGACACACTACACACAGACTACACAACTAGGTTGACACACTACACACAGACTACACAACTAGGTTGACACACTACACACAGACTACACAACTAGGTTGACACACTACACACAGACTACACAACTAGGTTGACACACTACACACAGACTACACAACTAGGTTGACACACTACACACAGACTACACAACTAGGTTGACACACTACACACAGACTACACAACTAGGTTGACAGACTACACACAGACTACACAACTAGGTTGACACACTACACACAGACTACACAACTAGGTTGACACACTACACACAGACTACACAACTAGGTTGACACACTACACACAGACTACACAACTAGGTTGACACACTACACACAGACTACACAACTAGGTTGACACACTACACACAGACTACACAACTAGGTTGACACACTACACACAGACTACACAACTAGGTTGACACACTACACACAGACTACACAACTAGGTTGACACACTACACACAGACTACACAACTAGGTTGACACACTACACACAGACTACACAACTAGGTTGACACACTACACACAGACTACACAACTAGGTTGACACACTACACACAGACTACACAACTAGGTTGACAGACTACACACAGACTACACAACTAGGTTGACACACTACACACAGACTACACAACTAGGTTGACAGACTACACACAGACTACACAACTAGGTTGACAGACTACACACAGACTACACAACTAGGTTGACACACTACACACAGACTACACAACTAGGTTGACACACTACACACAGACTACACAACTAGGTTGACACACTACACACAGACTACACAACTAGGTTGATACACCCAGAGTAGTTCAGTTTGGGGTGAAAGAGGTGTGATGATGTCATCAGGTGTGATGATGTCATCAGGTGTGATGATGTCATCAGGTGTGCATGAGCAGGAGTTAAAGATCAACAAAGTGTTTGCTTTGGATGGACTCTCCTTCCCTGCAGTGTTGACATAACATCACATGTTCAACACATACTTCACCTGCTTCCTCTTTCTACTATTCATAATGACTTTATTACTACTATTTTATACATGTATTTACTTTATTACTCCTATTTTATACATGTACTTACTTTATTACTACTATTTTATACATGTACTTACTTTATTACTACTATTTTATACATGTACTTTATTACTACTATTTTATACATGTACTTACTTTATTACTACTATTTTATACATGTACTTACTTTATTACTACTATTTTATACATGTACTTACTTTATTACTGCTATTTTATACATGTACTTTATTACTACCATTTTATACATGTACTTACTTTATTACTGTTATTTTATACGTGTACTTACTTTATTACTGTTATTTTATACATGTACTTACTTTATTACTGTTATTTTATACATGTACTTACTTTATTACTGCTATTTTATACATGTACTTTATTAATGCTATTTTATACATGTACTTTATTACTACTATTTTATACATGTACTTTATTACTACTATTTTATACATGTACTTACTTTATCACTACTATTTTATACATGTACTTACTTTATTGCTACTATTTTATACATGTACTTTATTACTACTATTTTATACATGTACTTACCTTATTACTGTTATTTTATTTGTGTACTTACTTTATTACTGTTATTTTTTAATGTACTTACTTTATTACTGCTATTTTATACATGTACTTACTTTATTACTGTTATTTTATACGTGTACTTACTTTATTACTGTTATTTTATATGTGTACTTACTTTATTACTGTTATTTTATACATGTACTTTATTACTACTATTTTATACATGCACTTTATTACTGTTATTTTATATGTGTACTTACTTTATTACTGTTATTTTATACATGTACTTACTTTATTACTGCTATTTTATACATGTACTTTATTACTACTATTTTATACATGTACTTACTTTATTACTGTTATTTTATACGTGTACTTACTTTATTAGTTATTTTATACATGTACTTACTTTATTACTGTTATTTTATACATGTACTTACTTTATTACTGCTATTTTATACATGTACTTTATTACTACTATTTTATACATGTACTTTATTACTACTATTTTATACATGTACTTACTTTATTACTACTATTTTATACATGTACTTACTTTATTACTACTATTTTATACATGTACTTACTTTATTGCTACTATTTTATACATGTACTTTATTACTACTATTTTATACATGTACTTACTTTATTACTGTTATTTTATTTGTGTACTTACTTTATTACTGTTATTTTTTAATGTACTTACTTTATTACTGCTATTTTATACATGTACTTACTTTATTACTGTTATTTTATACGTGTACTTACTTTATTACTGTTATTTTATATGTGTCCTTACTTTATTACTGCTATTTTATACATGTACTTTATTACTACTATTTTATACATGTACTTACTTTATTACTGTTATTTTATACGTGTACTTACTTTATTACTGTTATTTTAGACATGTACTTACTTTATTACTGCTATTTTATACATAATTTCAAATGATTCATGCATTTTGTATACAAAGTACAAAAGCAGTGAAGTTGTCAGGTTGTGTAAATGCTAAATAAAAAGAGAAAACAATGATTTGCAAATCCTTTTCAACTTATATTCAATGTAATGACAGCAGCACATCTCAAAAAACACATGTTTACCAGTGTGTTACATGTTTACCAGTTACATGTTTACCAGTGTGTTACATGTTTACCCGTTACATGCTTACCAGTGTTACATGTTTACCAGTGTTACATGTTTGCCTGTTACATGTTTACCAGTGTGTTACATGTTTACCAGTATGTTACATGTTTACCAGTGTGTTACATGTTCACCAGTGTGTTACATGTTTACCAGTGTGTTACATGTTTACCAGTGTGTTACATGTTTACCAGTTACATGTTTACCAGTGTGTTACATGTTTACCCGTTACATGCTTACCAGTGTTACATGTTTACCAGTGTTACATGTTTGCCTGTTACATGTTTACCAGTGTGTTACATGTTTACCAGTATGTTACATGTTTACCAGTGTGTTACATGTTCACCAGTGTGTTACATGTTTACCAGTGTTACATGTTTACCAGTTACATGTTTACCGGTGTGTTACATGTTTACCAGTGTGTTACATGATTACCAGTGTTACATGTTTACCAGTTACATGTTTACCAGCGTGTTACATGTATACCAGTGTGTTACATGTTTACCAGTTACATGTTTACCGGTGTGTTACATGTTTACCAGTGTGTTACATGTTTACCAGTGTGCTACATGTTTACCAGTGTGTTACATGTTACCAGTTACATGTTTACCAGTGTGCTACATGTTTACCAGTGTGTTACATGTTTACCAGTTACATGTTTACCAATGTGCTACGTGTTTACCAGTGTGTTACATGTTTACCAGTGTGCTACATGTTTACCAGTGTGTTACATGTTACCAGTTACATGTTTACCAGTGTGCTACATGTTTACCGGTGTGTTACATGTTTACCAGTTACATGTTTACCAGTGTGTTACATGTTTACCAGTTACATGTTTACCAGTGTGCTACATGTTTACCAGTGTGTTACATGTTTACCAGTTACATGTTTACCAGTGTGCTACATGTTTACCAGTGTGTTACATGTTTACCAGTGTGCTACATGTTTACCAGTGTGTTACATGTTACCAGTTACATGTTTACCAGTGTGCTACATGTTTACCAGTGTGTTACATGTTTACCAGTTACATGTTTACCAGTGTGCTACATGTTACCAGTTACATGTTTACCAGTGTGCTACATGTTTACCAGTGTGTTACATGTTACCAGTTACATGTTTACCAGTGTGCTACATGTTTACCAGTGTGTTACATGTTACCAGTTACATGTTTACCAGTGTGCTACATGTTTACCGGCTGTGTTACATGTTTACCAGTTACATGTTTACCAGTGTGTTACATGTTTACCAGTTACATGTTTACCAGTGTGCTACATGTTTACCAGTGTGCTACATGTTTACCAGTGTGTTACATGTTTACCAGTTACATGTTTACCAGTGTGCTACATGTTTACCAGTGTGTTACATGTTTACCAGTGTGCTACATGTTTACCAGTGTGTTACATGTTA
This sequence comes from Nerophis ophidion, assembly GCF_033978795.1. Lineage (NCBI taxonomy): Eukaryota > Metazoa > Chordata > Actinopteri > Syngnathiformes > Syngnathidae > Nerophis > Nerophis ophidion. Next base: position 1,807,125 of record NC_084628.1, on the reverse strand, counting down.
CCAGTTACATGTTTACCAGTGTGCTACATGTTTACCGTGTGTTACATGTTTACCAGTTACATGTTTACCAGTGTGTTACATGTTTACCAGTTACATGTTTACCAGTGTGCTACATGTTTACCAGTGTGTTACATGTTTACCAGTTACATGTTTACCAGTGTGCTACATGTTTACCAGTGTGTTACATGTTTACCAGTGTGCTACATGTTTACCAGTGTGTTACATGTTACCAGTTACATGTTTACCAGTGTGCTACATGTTTACCAGTGTGTTACATGTTTACCAGTTACATGTTTACCAGTGTGCTACATGTTTACCAGTGTGTTACATGTTTACCAGTTACATGTTTACCAGTGTGCTACATGTTTACCAGTGTGTTACATGTTTACCAGTGTGTTACATGTTTACCAGTTACATGTTTACCAGTGTGCTACATGTTTACCAGTGTGTTACATGTTACCAGTTACATGTTTACCAGTGTGCTACATGTTTACCGGTGTGTTACATGTTTACCAGTTACATGTTTACCAGTGTGTTACATGTTTACCAGTTACATGTTTACCAGTGTGCTACATGTTTACCAGTGTGTTACATGTTTACCAGTTACATGTTTACCAGTGTGCTACATGTTTACCAGTGTGTTACATGTTTACCAGTGTGCTACATGTTTACCAGTGTGTTACATGTTACCAGTTACATGTTTACCAGTGTGCTACATGTTTACCAGTGTGTTACATGTTTACCAGTTACATGTTTACCAGTGTGCTACATGTTTACCAGTGTGTTACATGTTTACCAGTGTGCTACATGTTTACCAGTGTGTTACATGTTACCAGTTACATGTTTACCAGTGTGCTACATGTTTACCAGTGTGTTACATGTTTACCAGTTACATGTTTACCAGTGTGCTACATGTTTACCAGTGTGTTACATGTTTACCAGTGTGCTACATGTTTACCAGTGTGTTACATGTTACCAGTTACATGTTTACCAGTGTGCTACATGTTTACCAGTGTGTTACATGTTACCAGTTACATGTTTACCAGTGTGCTACATGTTTACCGGTGTGTTACATGTTTACCAGTTACATGTTTACCAGTGTGTTACATGTTTACCAGTTACATGTTTACCAGTGTGCTACATGTT